>NC_056728.1:1290544129-1290611629 GCF_019279795.1 Protopterus annectens
GAGGCAATTGTACTGAGGGCAAGATAGATTCAACTATTATCTGCTCAGCCACAATCCTCCCAGTACTCCAAAAGCTTACACAAGACGCATTTTCAATCACAGAACAATGGATGAAAGAAAACCACCTAGCACTCAATTCCTCTAAAACCAAATTAATGATATTTACCCCCTCTAAACTCAACTCTGTCAACCCAAACTCCTTTTCTATCACCAGCAATAACAATACATCCTTAGAACTGATGCCAGAGGCCAAGTTACTAGGGGTTCAAATTGATAATCAATTCAAATTCAACTCCCACATACAACTAAATATCAAAAAATCTCATCAAAAACTAGGCATGCTCTACCGACAAAACCGCTACCTTACACCCTCCACTAAAATCACTCTCTCTTCTACATTCCTTATCCCCTCTCTTCTATATGGAGCCCCACTCCTAACAAACCTACAATCTTCCCTCAAAACACAACTCTCCTCATGCTACAACAAAATAGCCAAATTCGCTACTAGTCAAAAAACATCTACCCACTACTGCTCTTCACTCCACAAACTAAAATGGCTTGAACTACCCAACCAACTCACCTATTCTCAACTTACTCTAGCTCATAAGCTCATTTTCAAACCCTCCCTTTGCCCATCTCTTTCCTCTGCCTTTAAAATGCATCTCCCCAATAGAGTACTCAGAACTAATAACCAAAACCTAATTGAAGTATACAAACCAACTCGTCCCCCAGGCAAAAACCTCCTATCCTATGGTCTAGCACGTCTCTGGAACCCTCTACCTCCAGCCATTCGTACCACTTTCAACCATTTTACATTCAAAAAATCTCTTCACTCTCATCTACTAACCCAGTGGGAATGCTCTTGCTTCCATCCTTCATAATTCTACACTGCCTTACCTCCTCTCCCTTTTCGAACAACATGCTTGCTCCTGCCTCTTAAAAAAAAATCTTCCATTTTCTAGTCTGTATCAACTGTAATTGTCATCTGAATCTGTAAATAAGGTATCATGGAACACCCTTTTCGGGTCAGTATTTTCTGTAATGCTCACCACCAGTTTGTTGCTCTAACTGCATGACTTGTAAATATTTAATGCTAAAACTGCATAATTTGTAAATATTGTAATTCCTTCTTTCTGGAGCTTTTCTCCCCAGAACTCCATTAAAAATGGGTTCATTTTGGCCCAGTGGACTATCCTGGTAAACCAATTGCAAATAAATAAATAAATAAATAGATCAAGGACCTCAACAATCTCAAATAGATAGACATGCCCCCCTCATGGTCTTTCTTGTTCCAGGGTCTGCAGCCTTTGGGAAGTTTGCTGTGCTAGAATTTTCAATGTTGAGATCCTCGGTCTTGCCATTGCTTGGTGAGATTATCTTCAGATATTGTTTCCTATTGTTATGGCCACTGAATTTTCAATAGTAAACCTCACTTTATTTCCAGTAGTATGCCAAACTTAACGTTTGGTGCCAAAGCTAAAGTCTTCCTGTTTTATTACCCATTTCAAAGATAATTATTCTGATATGCAAGACTCATTGTAATGCAACTTCCATTTATCCAAACATAGATCTAAGAACATATACATCTAGCAATAAGTCTAAAATAGCCTGATTATGAAAACATTGAAATTTGAAGTTTAAAATACATTTTATATCCCCACGCCGTACCTTTTTCTCCTGTTTAATATATCACATTGCATTTTTATTTTAATAAAAGAGAATACTTGGGATTCCCAAATGACTTCTGCATCAAGGTATGTGAATTTTCATGATACGTTGCTGCACACAATGGCAAGCTGATGCAGAGACCCTTGTGATGAAATTTCATTATGCTATGAAATACCACAGAGGGCTTATATGTAAATGACTGGATAATGACATGGAAATGTGCAATGTTATTAAAATTAGAGTAATGGGAAATACAAATGGAGGTAAACAATATAGCTGAACTATTCACAACTGTATACGTTTTGTGCGAAGAGAAGTAACCACCATACTAGTTCACCCTAGTAAAATCCTGGAGACAGAGAAGAGAGACTGTGAAAACATATGGGGTAGCCACGACTTTAGTAGATATGGATAGATAAGATGCTGTTCTCACAGTCTGGCACCCAAGATATGTGTGCTGTCACCCATAGTACCACCATGTTATCTGCCTCACCGCAACATGCATTGACCCCCATGATACAGAAATAGTATTCTGTTACTGTATAGACAAAGGCACTGTGCAGGAGTTAGTTGGAATATGTTGACCTCATATGCAGGCTCATGAAATGCATCAATTTACAACCCTTTGGACACCAAGGTATGAATGACTTTGAGAATGCTGGGTACAGATACCTATCATTGACCAGTGAATACATTGTGAGTGTATTCCATTGCAGTATGCAGAGCATCATTTATGACTTCTACCTACTACAGATAAGAGAAGCAACACCATGTGGGCACTTATGACACACTCCATTTTCCTGAGGTACTGGAATTATTGTATACGCTCACATTGCAGTAAAGGGCCCATGTCATGAACAGGGACAGTGGTATATAAACAAAAAGGGGTTCCACCTAATCACCTGCCAAGTGGTTTGCAATGCACAGGGTATTATATTCAATGTATCAACAGGCCTCACAGGCAGTTCTCATTACTCAAACATCTGAGACATACAGGCAGTGCTCATTACTCAAATATCTGGGACATACAGGCAGTGCTCATTACTCAAACATCTGAGACATACAGGCAGTGCTCATTACTCAAACATCTGGGATATACAGGCAGTGCTCATTACTCAAACATCTGGGACATGTGCAAATTATATGAGCAGTTTGTGCAGGCTGATTCTCCACAGGGCCATCTTATGGTTAGTACTGGATATGCCCTAGCATCATAGCTAGTGACACAAATAGGAAACCCACAAGACCAATGCCAAGAATGCATACACCACCCTATCACAGACCTGAAGTATTGTTGAATAAGTGTTTGGAATGCTTACTTCTGCTGTCTAACAGTCTCTGGGGGTGCCTGCAGTACAATCATGAAATTTGCAGTAAAATATCAGACATTTTTGTACTATTTTCAAAACATTGTTATACAAACAAATATGGCAGGGGAGAACCATTCATGTGGATAAAGTGTTGGTGCATGATGAGGAACTTGTGGAGGAACTAGCTGCAGGGGATGACTATGAAAAGTGGAGATAGGTGCAGTAAACTGTGGCATTAGCTAAGATGCAACATCTGGTTCACAACTGTAGGTCACATTAAACATAACATACAGCAGTAATACAGATGCATGCAGTAATGCTACCAGCCTATGCTACACCATGCATGGACTGGCCAGAATGCACATCAAACACTGTTTACCCTGGCTACAAAGTACAGAGGGCAAGTGGAGAAAGTCATAGTGGCAGTTATTAAGAAAAGGCAGTGTACAAGTGTGCATGTGTGTGTGAGGGGGTGTATGTGTGGGATTAATGCTGTGTGTGTGACTATGTGTATCATTGACAGGTGAGTGCGGGGAGCCAAGATGATTGGTTGTGGAAGAAGTGGTGTCACTACTGCAATGTGATTGGTAGGAGGTGGTGAGTGGAGAGGGATGTGTGTGTTATGCATGGACATAGCTGGGTCTGATGGACAGGTCAGGGCATCCACAGGAGAGTTATGTTTTGACCATGAATATCACCATCCACAGGAGGACACTCTCCTAGGAAGGCCACATGCATGATCCACAGCATGTACAGAGGATAGAAAGGTCTGTGAGTGTGAACACCATGAGGTGCTACTGGTGGGCTCATCATTAATACCCCATGTACATTTGTGTCTAAGGCATCCTGTAGTGCCCTCAACAGTGGAAGGAGGTGTGGAGTTGGGACCTAAACTGTGCTCTTACTCTCCCATGGTGGGCTTTCTCACCAGAAATATAAGGCGGATTGACCACAATAAGGCAGTTGCCATGATGGGTGGCTGCACCAAAACATCTGCAATATACAGAGACCATATGCAGTCTTTCCATTATGCTCCACAAATGGGCAAGCCCCCCCACCCCCACATACTTCCAAGCAGGTCATCTTGCAGACTGTGTACAGTCCTGACCAACTCTGTTGCTGCTGCATTGATCTCTGCCTATTCCTGTATAATAGCCCTGCATAAGTGCTGAGTTGTGGTGATAGGGACACTCAGATCAGGAGTGGCAGTACCCATGTTGCTGCCAGTCACCAGCATACCTCTCAACCTCTTAGAGCAAGAAATCTGGGCAAAGCCATTAATAATGGGGGGCAAAGGCCCAAAAATAGGGATAATTTTAAATGTTGCTTTTATAAACTTAAAAAGTTAATAGCATAGCAGGTTTTGCATTAGCATGCATTTTCTAAAGAGTGTGAAGTCCGAAACTCAATGTCTGTCATTATTTTCTGAATTTAATATTTAATGACTTGCCAATGATTTGCCAGAAAACCACAATTTTATGAAAAATGGACCAAAAATATGAGGCAAAAATATGGACATTCTGCAAAAATCTGTACAGTTGATACGTATGGTCACCTGTCTAATGCCACTGTGAGGTCTTTTTATCCTCTAAGGAGCTGGTGGCAACCAAAACTGACTCAGTCACTAAAAAAGAAAGTGGTCTCTGATATTTCAGCTAAATCCTGTGCAACTGCATCATTCTTGGACTGAGTAGTGGCTTGCACAAACACAGGATCTGTGTCTGAGGAAGGGGAAGGGGATATAACTGTCACATTACCCATGCCTCCCACTGTCATCATGACTGCTGATTATGTCAGGATTAAGCTGCTATCACCCTCAAACTCAGGAAGTTCTCCAGCATCAAGCATGGCTGTGTTGAAAGTGAAGGAAACTGATAATGCAGAAAGTGTGAAAACATCTAGGTATACCCAGGTATATGAATGTACCCATCACCAGTATCAACAAAACAATGTAGATCAAGCTGTATAACAGGGTGCTATGGAAAATTTAAAATTAAGTTAACTTGAGCAGACTGATGGTGTTGCTACAATTCCAATGTGCCTGTAGCAACAAGTTAGTCATACACGTTAGTTGTATGGCCTTGAGTTGGGGAGTGACAGATAGTCTGCGATATTATGACATATCCACGTGGGATAACACTAAGTAATACTTGAGCTGCTCCATGCAGTTCTGCACCCATGTCCAGTACTAAATCATGAATAATACAGCTGTCTGATCCCCCAGACAGAGATACCTGGAACTCCTACATGGCTTTTAACAATGACTCTATCAATGAAATGCCACCAGTGGCTCTGTACTTTTGTGCTTTGCTATTCACATGAGTTTCATGTCAGTAATCCTGCTCAGAACATGTTTGTTGGTCCTGTTATGACTACTGACTGCACTGATTTGCTCTGAGGTCCCATCAGATACCCTCAAGAAAGGCCCAATCTGATCTTACATTCTAGAGCATCCACTGGCCATATTCACAGAAGGGCTTCATGTTATTCTCTGTCTAAAAGAATTCCCCATCTGCTGTCTCTCTATATCAGACATGAGTACATGTGATATCAAGAAATATACACATAAGCGGGTGGCATGCCATACATGTCATGCCAGTAACTCAGCAACACATTAATGTGTACGTTACTCACATGGCATGTGTTATATTTCATCCATGATGTGGTACAGTCCACTTTTGAAGTTGCCATTTGTGAGTGGTTGCAGTCAGTAAGGTATGGTTATTTGTTAGCCTTAAAATGGTCTCTCAGTGCAGTAAGCTTAGGATTTATCTATGAACCTATGAGCCTATGTTCAAGTTTGAGTATTTAACTATTTTTAATAATGGCACTGAAAGCAGCAGGTGAAAGGATGTGACTGATTTTGAAAGGGTAGAGTCAATTATTAGGCCTAGGTAACTCTGTTCTGTGACATTAGGTATCCTGTTCCCATTAAGATTTGTTAAGAAAACACAAGGAAGAGTGGATTGAGGCAAAGACATTGTCACTGGTATTCTTAGGGTTACTTTGTAGTGGACAATGTGCATAATTGAGTGAAATTGCCATGTAACTTGGTTTGAATGTCAGAGTGGCATTGCAAGAGCAGCATATAATCTGCATACATTATTAATTTATAATTTGGTAATTCTATGGAGAGATCATTAAAAAAGAGAGAGAAGAGAAGAGAAGAGGACCTTTGTGGTATACCTGTGTTAAGTTTACCAGCAATAGAAGGATGAGACATTGCTATAGACTATAAGTTTATGTATTTTAGATAGCTGCTAAACAGCAAATAGTTTTATCTCCAAAGATAACTTACAATACCATTGCATCCATTGTTTGCTAGGACATTTAATTATATCAGTATTCCTCAAGAGTGGAGACATGTACTTGCTAAACCCATCCTTAAGAGAAAGCAAATAGGACAAATGTAAAGTCACACAGACAATTTAGTCTACTTTACTGTTATGGAAAATGTTGTTTTGGACAGATTATCAACAGTTTAGTATACTTTATTGTTATATAAAACTAATAGACAAGGTTGTTTTGGATAAATTATCAACAATTCAGTCTACTTCAGTATTATGGAAAAATAATGGAAAATGTTTTGGATAAATTATCACCAAAACTGGAAAGGCAGGGACTTGAAATCATAAATTTCAAATGTATATAACTGCACAACCCTTAGGCTAAAACAATAGTGAAACGTGAAATTCAGTCACAGATCACAAATCACAAAACACAAATTACTTTTAGCACTTTTATTCTTTTACTTGATAGAACTTCCTCAAAATAACCCATACAAAAATACAAAAAGGTTAATTACACTGAGTGAAATTACATCATATAAACTAACAACCAAAAATGCATTTTCTAATTAAAAATTCAAATCAGTAAATTAGTATTAAAATGCCAACTGATATTAAACTAAGTCACAGCCACTTTAATCACTAACTCATAAGTTAATATACAAGAAAAAAACAAAAAAGTAATAAATAATTTTATATTTCAGCAAGCATTTAACAGAAATACCTTCATTGAGTCCTGGTTTTACATCTGCATGTAAAAAGACCTGCCACTTTAATTCCAAATATTCCAAGTAGTTATTGTATAGGTCTACAAACACAACTGATCTAATTTTTCAGCCACTAGGAAAATAAATTTATGAAAATCATTACAACATATACTATGTCTAGCTAATGCATTATTATTATCTGTTTTCTTTAGAACAAGTATATGTTCCCTAATCCTGAAAGCTAATCTTCTTGTGGTTTCACCAGTGTAAAAACTGTCACAATGGCAACAGCTCTCTAAGTAAACAAGACCCTCACTTCTACAACTAAGCCTGTCTTTATCTGTTAAAGTATAATTAAGATGTTTGAAATAATAACTACTTGCAGTATTAATATATCTCCAGTATTTACATTGGTGACATTGAAATGTCCCTAGAGAACCATTGCATAATTCTTTCTTAAATGAACATGTTCCAATAAGTATTTCAATGTTTTAGATTTTTTGTATGTAAATTGAGGTTTATATCCATCTGGTTACTTCCTGGTTTCCTATAATTATTTTTCAGCTGTCTTTTATCATCCTCTTTACACTGGAACCATAAACACTCATTGGAATTGGGAAGGCAAATATATTTTATCTGCTAGTATTACAATCTACTTTTGGAATGAAACTTGATGTACGTATAGATGGAAATTTAACATTTCTGCTACTCACTACCTTATCATAAATTGATTTTAATTTTTGTAACTGGATAACCTGTTGCCAGAAACATAGTAATAAGAACTTCAACATCTTCTAAAAACTTAGAATCTTTACTAATAGGATGAGTAAGTCAAGTGACACGTCCTCTAAAAATATTGTATTTCATAAATAAAGGATGATAACTGCTGAAATGTATATAATTATTAGGGAAAGTATCTTTCCTAAAAATACTACTCTCAAATTTTCTTTGTTCAGCATCTAATGTTATTATAGTGCCCAAACAATTGACTGTTTTCCTATAGCACTAATTTCAAAATTCAGCCAGTCTTATTTATTTGGACCACGAACTTCTCAAATAACTCTTTGCTTTCTGCCAAGATGAAAAACAGATCTATGCATCTTCTGTAATAGGTAACACATATAAACAATGGTAATTGCACCAAATATTCCATTCCCACCAACACATTACTAAATTTGGGCATGATGGGTCAACTTGGCCCCCATTGCCACACCAGCAATCTGTTGGTAAATGCTCTTACTGAAATAGAAAAAGTTGGTGTTAACACTAATTCTAAAAGTAAGCATGTGATATTAATAGACAAATTTTTAGATCTGGAAAACTTACTAAGATATAATCTTACAAACTCAATTTATATTTCTTGATCATTGGCCATATACAAAGAATTCACATCAATGGTACAGATGTATTGTTCTTTACCAGTAAATTTATACTTATTCATCTGATCTAAAAAACAGCCATGAATCCTTCAGGAAATATGTACTTTCCTGTACAATAGGATTTAAAATAGAATCCAGGTAAGAAGCAACAGTGACAGTTTTACTTTTTGGGGCAGATACAATTGCTCTAAATGGTTGGTGATCAATATTTGTATGTATCTTGGGTATGCCAAATATCATACCCAACTGTGGCTGCTCAAAAAGACAAAATTCAAATAACTCAATAGTGATGTACCCCTGGTGTAACAGGTCCAATAATAAAACATCAACTAGTTTGAACTTCTCTGGAATTACATCCTTGGAAACATTTTTATAAGTACTAACATCTGAAAGTAGCTCATTCATGACATTGTTACAATCAAATACATCCATAATCACCAAAACCATTCCCTTTATCATCTTTCAGGTACCTGCACTCAGAATATCTACACAACTGGTTGAGAGCTGAAAATTCACTGTTAATTAAATTAAAAAATGATTTAACTTTACCAGTCTTTTTGTCAGTTTTTCTAAATAAATCATATAAATCTGCCTTACACATTTTGCAAAAAAAAATTAAGGTGTTAAATGATACTCTGCAACATGATATTCTACAATAATATAATAACTATAAAAGAAAAACTATACTGTGATGTAATTCATGTAGACCTATCTTCAGCATTTGATATTGTCATACATAAAACACAGATCAATACATTAGAATAACTAGGTATCAATCTAATCTTGATAATATGGGTAGCTGTGTGGCTTACAAATCATAGAGCAATCTTAAGAAAACATCAGTAGGACAATCACAAGTCACTTTTATTACTATAAAATCAAGATTGTTAGGCGCTTCTGTTTACCAGTTTTTGAACTTCATCTGTCCTTCTGTCATTTTCTTAAGTTTATGGTTTTATTTTTTGTTGGTTGAGAGCTATTTGATTCTTAAGTATCAAAGAGTAATTAGAAAGGTGAAATGCTGGATTACAGTCAGGATGGTATACAAGGCTTTGTTCTATGCCCATACTTGTTAAGGCTGTATCTTTCTGATTTATCATTTCATTTAAGGTGTTCTATAGTCTGTATGCAAATGACCTAAACATGAGAAAACTAATTACCTCTGTAACAGATAGGGTACACTGGCAAAATAACTTGACTAAACTGGGCAGGATAATGATATGCTAATGAGTACATCAAAAACTAAGCATATGAGACTTGGGAGATATAGACTAAATGATGAATATGCAGTGTAGCACAGTGATTGAAACTGTAGATTTATTTAAGGACCTGTATATACTGACAGATCCAGCTTTGATTTTTTTTTTCTGGTCATATCAATCGATTGGTTAATAATAGTTAAAAAAACAGTAGGCTGTACAAAAAGATGCATGCAGTGTAGGAAATAAAAAAAGACAGTATTAGACACAAATTAAAATATGGAATAAAATTATAGAGACTTTATAAGAAAACTAGCAAAAGTAAATTAGAAAAAATACAGGAGGAGTATATGTCAATTTAATCCATGGATGTGAAAGTTTAATATTCTAAAATATTAAATTAATTGAACTTGTACAGTGTTTCATATAGATATTTAAAAGGAGACCTTGTTTAGGAACATATGGAATTTAAAGACAACATCTGAGAATGCTTAGGTCTATCAAAGAATACTAGAAGAGCATCAATCACCCTGTGTAGAGAGGATTATATAGGAATGAGAGGTAATCCAATTGGCTTTCTGATGGACTAACTAAGTCCTGAAACTGGCTACTAAATTAGATTAAAACAAGCGTAATCTAGATATTTTAAGAATAGCTTGGATGCTTATTATGGAAAGAAAAAATCGTATATGGGCAGGCTAGGAGTGCATTATTTATTCCTTTGGCTAACAGCACTGAAGTGACATTAGTATCACCACCCCCCCATGACTACCACCATGAGTCAACTAGTACAAACACAGATATGTATGTTTATTTTGGAATATATAACATTTTATACCTAGTCAGTATTATAACCTTGGTGTAATAGCCTGTCTACCAGTTGTTTAGTGCATCTATAGGTACCTTGTAAGGCTACTCATAAAACTCAGGCACGATGACATTTTTTTTCTTTCTCTCCTTTCTCACTATCATTCTTGTATATTTTTATTTTATGTTTGTTTATTTTGTATTTCTCTCCCTTTATATTATAATTTTCTTCAATGTCAGACACAGCTGTGTTGTAGTGTAGCAGCATTTCCCATCTCATAACAGCTCAGCATCTGCCTCCAGGCCTACCCCTCCATCAGGCCATACTGTTAGGGGTGGGACCAGGTAACCTTTATGTGTCCTCTGTGCTTCTAGCTTCCAGTTACTGAACTGGAAGTGGGAGTGATGTAGCTCCATGTAGTAACACCATTGGTTGGTCACATTTTGTTACCTGGCATAAGCTTGAGTAGATGATGGTGGAGTTTGTGGACTGGTGTCCTGATACTCACATTAGATACCAGGAGACTGCCTTTGTATACTTTGCAGAGTTGTATCCCTGCCTGGTACTGCCATCTGTGAAAGGACCCAGAATGGATGGCAGCCATGGTGGTGACTGGCGTTTGCCTTAGTCCTGTTTAACTTGTTGAGGTCAGGCACCAGGAACCCACCCTACCCCTAATCCAATGTTCCCTGTTCCTTATGTGTCATCTTCGTCCCTTGTTTCTAGTCCTTTTTCTCCCCACCATTATTAGTCCGCCCTCTGTCAGTATCCATTCATTGTCAATCTCTCATTGTGTCAGCACCTCCCTGGTTGGCCTTTGTGTTTTGTGTTTGTTCATGTGCCTCTGCTTCCACACTTATACTCATTTCCATCTCTTAACTTTCCTTACATATTTCCTTATCTACCCTTCTTGGAAAAAAGAAAACAGACACCTGATCCTTAAAAAAGTATATGCACTTCCTCCTACTTCTCTTTCCTACACTTTCCTTCTCTGTATCCTTCTATGTTCCTGTTATTGTTCTTAATCCTTTCAGACTAACAAATACTCCCATTTCTGCCCCATTTACAGTGAATAAAACTTAACAAGGACCTTTCGTGAATCTCTTGTGGCTCTCAGCAGTTCTTGTAATGCTGTCTGTCTGTCTGGATGGGCATACCCATGTTTATGCAACATGCACAACAACGTCAGCAACATGAGCAAGACTTAAATAGATTTAATAGGTCATAAAAACAACAATATCATAAGCAAATGCTCCTCTGTGCAGCACATACATAATCTAGCTGCAATTTTCGATATTGCAGCTAAGTTAATGTAATATATAGAATGTATATATATATATATATATATATATATATATATATATATATATATATATATATATATACAAGACAGCATTCTCTCATTTCTTATGCCATGAACTCCCTGCATAACTGTAATTTTATTAAAGACACATTTGGTTTACAGCCTGCATTTTGTAAAGTTAAAAGTTTATATATTTCACTTGTATAGCATTCATATCTGATAACAGAATAATTTGCTATGTAAGTGTTCAGTATCATTGTCTAGTTTTGGGAGGGTCTGGATAGACTGCCATACTTTAAATGATGAGAAGCACATTTTTGCTTATTATATAGAAAAGGAATCTAACACAGTCCTTCAAAAGAATAAAGATTCTTCTTTCACACATAGAAATATAGGTGTGCTGTTACCAAGTATAAAGATTTCAAATAATAATCATCTTATCTTATTACAGGCACAGGATACAATAGAGGTTCTCTAACCACAATTATTAAAAAACAACTTTCTTTGGCAGCATACATTAAGGAATCACTGTGTTGTGGAACTAGACCTTTTTTTCAAGTTCACAGACAGATATAGCCTCTGCAACTCTAGCTCAGATTTCACCTACATGCTTCTGCATAAATAAACCATTACCCATGGCAATGTTATAAAACAAGATTTCAAGTAATTCTGAGTAGCTCCTCAAAAACATTTAGGAGCATAGCAGTAGTTTAGCCCATATGCTTCTTTTCCATGTCTTCAGGTGTGCAGATCTGTTATTGGTATGTTTATCAACATTTTTCTTCTGACTGTAATTTTTCTTTTCTGTGTGTGTGTGCGTGTGTGTGTGTGTGTGTGTGTGTGTGTGTGTGTGTGTGTGTGTGTGTGTGTGTGTGTGTGTGTGTGTGTTCCTTTCAAATCTGGAAAGTCCAGTGGTATACCAACTTTCAAATCATTATAATTTCTGCAGGGGTCAAACCTCGTATTCTCTCTGTCATAGTCCTGTGATCTTTTGTTCTTCTTTTCTTATATCTTCCTTAAAGGAGTTTCTATCACAAGTGCAAGACCCAAAATCAAAACTGGAGGTCCCACCTGTGAAAAATACACTATAATAAAAAACAACCTAATTTCTCAATTCACATCTACACTATTAAAGTGTTTTACTGTAAAGAGCATCAACCCACTGGATTCCTTGACATGGAGGAGGGATCACATCCCCACACTACTGCTGCTTAAATAAGCCATGGTGGTGCAGCTGTAGTGTTGTCACCTCACAGCAAGAGGTTCTCCCGTTTGATTTTCAGCTGGAGCGCCTTCTGTGTGGAGTCTGCATGTCCTCCCTGTGGTCGAGTAGTGTTCAAAAGACACGCATGAATGGGCATGCCTTCGTTGAAGGTTGGGCGTCGAGCTGGCACCTCAGCACCGTAAAAATCTACTGCCAATCATTAGCAGACCGGAGTTCCGCTGTGGCGACCCCTAACTGGGAAAAGCCGAAAGAAAAACAACTACTGCTGCTTAAATATATTATCACTGAGTTCACTTTACCTTCATGTAGAGGGATACTCAATATACTGCATATACTTATCATACGTTATCTATATTCATACACATTAGAAAGAGAGTGGTACAGCGGTGTAGCAGGTAGTGTTGTCACCTCACACCAAGAGGTTCTCTGGTTTGATTCTCAGCTGGAGTGCCTTCTGTTGTGGAGTCTGCATGTCCTCCCTGTGTTTGTATGGGTTTTCTCTAGGTGTACCAGTTTCTTTCCACATTCCGAAGACATACAGTACGTGCATACCTCTTAGTGCAAGAAATCTGGAATGGAGGACAAAGGCCCAAGAATTGAGACAGATTTTAAATATTGCTCTTATAAACCTGGAACGTTGCTAGAATAACAAGATTTGAGTATGCATTTTATGGAGTATATGGAGCCTGAAACTCAAATGTTCATTGTTATTTAGTTTATTCAGTCTTTAGTGGTTTGCCAGAAAATGACAAGTGTTATGAGGAACAGACCAAAAATATAAGAGAAATATCTGGACATTCTGCAAAAATTATTTCAGTGGCATGACAAGTGGATTGGATACTCTAAATTGGCTGTAGGAGTGAGAGTGTGTGGATGTGTATGTGCAGTGTGAAAGAACAACCATGGCAGGGCTAGCCACTCAACCATTTGAACATTGGGTCTAGATGAGTGTCACTATTAAAGTAATAACTTCCATGTGCAAAAATCAGGAAAAGGGGTGATGCATGGATCTGTACTAATACCTATAGTTCCTATGCTTCAGAGACCACAACTACAGACCACAGAATTTCAAAATACTTTCCTGTAAAGTTTGTACAACCTACTCTATCAGGGCATTAGATGGAGCATGCAATGGAGTCAAAAGTACGTTTTCAGTTCCATTTATCTTCATAAAGTTTCGGATTTCTGTGCTACCAAAACAAGGTCGCTTATTGTAAACTTTAATTTCTGAATTCAAAAACTCTGTTTTTGTTTTTCATTGGTTGCTTGAGAAACAGACAAATTTGTGGTATAGATATGCATTTACTTTGAACAGGAATCTATCACAACTAAAACGATTTTAATAAAATATGTCAGCATAGCCCATCTGTGGTGTAGAGTATGGCTTTTCAGGCAAATCCCATCCCATAGTTGCAAATGTATGCTGCCTGTTTACTTGACACTTGCACATATGTCTACATCTCCACCATGTGATACAGTTCATTGAAAACCTAAGATGTGGCCACAGCCTTCATTCTGTGTACTGCTAGATCATTATCAGTGGTCTAGAATAACCATGTGGGAGAGTGATTATGTTAGGTCCACACAATGCACACCAGTATGCGACACTTAATCCCTGTCTTCTGGAATAGTAGGACATAAAGCTTTTCTCATTTGTTAAAGGGTAACACTTCAATACATGTGACAAAATGAAGTCATTGGCTGCCACTATAATAAACATCAGTAGCTGATCGGTAGAGCCTATGTAGACTTAGTCAGTGTTCTGGCATTTTCAGGACATTTTTGTGTCTGTACATTGCTATACTGATTTTTTTCTCTCTAGCACTGGTTATTGCTTTACTCTTGGTGAATCAGTTTTTGGAAGATTGATCCTTTCATTAAACAAAGGAATTAACATTTTGTCATCACTGTGCATGGTAAAAACACAGCCATACATATATTCAGCAAATTTTGGATTGAAATTTACTAAGGTAAAATGTTCCTTTTACTTTTGCGAATATTAGCAGCCATCAGTTTACATGGTAAATAGAAAGAGGTCTGTGACTGATATCAGGCATTTAAATGAAAGCACAGCTCTTGTGGATATAAGGCACGCCAGCAAAAGAAAAACATTTATCTTTTATACATGCTTATAGATTGTGTTTTTATTTTCTGAAACTGCATTTCCTGTTCTTTTTCCCAACTGCATATTGTATCTTTCCATTAAAAGTGCCCCAAAGTATGTAACAAAATTGCCAATATGGAAAGAATGTTTAGTAATAATTAAGTAAATATGTAATATTTCTAGGAAATGGAAATGCTAGAATTTTTAATTTTTACTTTAGTCTACAAAGCACATAAACTATTTATATCGTATTTGTGTCTTAAGTATTGCACTTCTGTTCAAAAAAAGAGCTTTTTCTCTGAAAGAGAATCCTGTAAATTGGCCATTATTTCTTCTTTAGTCTTGGAACATTATAGGGTGACATCTAGAAACACAACAACATTTGAAACTGCTTGCAGTAAATGCTCTATAATCCTTTCAAAACTATTAGAAGAAAAAAAATTCAAAAGTAAAATTATATATAATTACAAGTAATTATGGCCAAATGTTTGTTAGAGCACCCAAGAAAATTTTTTTATAGAATATGCCTTATAATTAATTCTGAAAACTTTGAGCTTCCTGTGTGAACACAGTACCATTGAGACCCTGACGTCCTATACTGATCCTGCTCCAGAAACTACACTCTGAGATCTGACTACCCCAATAAAATACTATACAACTTCCTGCAGTTAAACAGAATAATTTCCAATATCTTTAAGAAATCCTGAGCTAAGCTGACAAAGTGCTGACTGATAGTTATTTTTTCATATTCATCAGCTGCTCAGTAGGGCCCCGTTCCATTCGCCCTCGCTACGCTCAGACTCACTTTGCTCTCCTCCCACCCCATTACCACCCACCCCTCATGTCATTTCCTTTATACTTATCCACCTGAACCACACCCCTTCCAGCTCCTCCCCTGCCCTTCCCAATTACTTCCTTACTGACCCAGCTCTTCCCCTATATTATCTTCATACACCCCAGCTGTCCCACTTTCTACACATACTCTACCTTCAAACAATGCCTTTCAAACCTCAAGCCTTACTCCTGATACCTATACTTAACTTCTTATACCTCCTCACATTCTATCACACACATCTACTCCCACCCTACTTCTTCCCAACAAACAGTACTCTACATCCAAATACCAAACCCATGACTCCTCTGCAAACCAGTCCTTCTAACCCAAACTATGCTACTCCCCTTCCTAAAATAAAACTATGTCCCTCCCTCCCAACCACATCAAAGCAGAAAAAGAATGCCTCCCCATTTAAACACTTACTCTACTTCAAACCACTACTTATATCAGGAGACATCCATCCTAACTCAGGGCCCTCCCAACCGACCATAAATAATAATCCTCTTGTACAAGCATCTACTAACTTCACTCCCTTAAAAAAGCAGGAATCTTTCTGCTCTATCAACCTCAGGGGTGTAGTAAATAAAGTACAGGACTTCCATGCCTAGTTAGCTAACTATACCCCTGACATAGTCACCCTAATTGAAACCTGGCTGAAACCATATGATAAAGATAGTGAAATTACCCCACCTGGCTATAACATCCTATGACTTGATAGACAAAAGAAAAGAGGAGGAAGGGTAGTCATACTCTTCCATGACCATCTCTCAATAACTACCCCAAACCTCCCTCTACCCACTTTTTCTACAGCTGAACTCCTACATACCAATATTAAACTTAACAACTTTACCACCATAAGTGTTGTAGCAATCTACAACCCCCCTGGTGATAATCTTAGTATACTGGAGAACATTCTACACCACCTATCACAGACCATCCTTAATGAAACCATCATTCTAGGGGATGTAAACATAGATTGGCTTACAATTTAAACTCCCCAAACTACCTGTTGTATCAACCTACATGAATTTGAGCAACTGATCACTTCCCCTACCTATATTAGCAAGTCACATCTGCCACAGTCTCTCCTGGACTGGATTTTGGTGTCTCATCCCCAAAATTACCACAACCCTCACACTCTACCAAATTCCCTTAGTGACCATTGCCCTATCATAGTAAATAGACACACTCCCCATTTCATCAGACCTTTCAGGTTTATCACCTCCCGCAAAACCTCACCCTTTAGTCCAGACTCTTTCATAGACCAACTCTCTAATATTAACTGGTCCCATCTCATTACACTCCCCTTAGATGAGGCTGTCCACTCTTTCAGTTCTACCTTTCTAAACATCCTCAACTCCCTAGCACTCCTCCATACTATCAGAATCAAAGCAAACACCGCTCCTTGGCTGACCAAACATACTAGAGCCCTGATGAAAAGACGTGACAAGATATGGAAATTATGGACCAAAACAAAGACCCCTTCTCTCCTACAGACTTAGAAATCAAATAAAAAAAATATCAACAAAGACAGGATCAACTTCTATACAAACCATCCCACTACCCTAAAATCTGACCCTAAAAAATTCTGGAATGCAATCAATCATATACTTCATCCAGGAAACCCTTCCCCTCCCAACCCATGCCCAAATAAAACTTTTGAAGAAACTGCCACTGAATTTAACAATCATTTTATTAATTCAATAACTACCATAATTAATTACCTCCCCACTAGTAAAAATACTAAAAAACCCACATTCTCATCTTCCCCTCCTTCTCCTTCTAACTCTTTCTCTCTTACATCTGTCTCAACTAAAATATATTAAATCTCTACTCTCTAAACTCAAACCCTGCTCCCCCTCAGCTGATAACCTACCCTCTTACTTCCTACATATAGCTGCTGAACCCCTTGCCTATCAAGTATCCATCCTGATCTACCGAGCTATCTCTGAATCATACGTTCCATCAATATGGAAATCTTTCTACACATTACCCATACATTAAGGAGGTAATTGCTCTGATGTATCAAACTTCAGACCAATTGCTATACTGTCTCCCCTCTCCAAGATTTTTGAGAAATGCATTCACAAGCAGATAATGCAATACCTTCTCCAACAGAGCCTTCTAACATACACACAACGTGGATTTCATCCCAAACACAGCACTACAATTGTACTAATATCCTTCATTAATACTGTATTACTGGCCCGTGACAATAATAAACTAGTCTCATGTCTGTTCCTCGATCTGTCCAAAGCCTTTGACACTGTCTCCCATCCACTCCTCCTAGACAAACTCTCTCACATAAGTTTATCTCCCCCTACCATATTTCTAGCCATCTCTCTAACTGCCAGCAAGCTGTTAAATGGCACTCTGCTCTACCCCCCCTAAGCATCCCAGTGGGTGTCCCCCAAGGATCCATAGTGGGGCCACTGCTCTTCAATATTTTCACCAACCTAATTTACACTTCTTGTCTCAACTCCACACTTGTACAATATGGTAATGATTCTACAGTCATCACCATTGCTGACAATCCATCTGACCTCCACACTACTACCCAAGCATCATTCAACACCATAGAGACATGGCTTTGTGACAACAAATTAATTCTCAACCCTAAGAAAACTAAGCTCTTTCTCTTCCTCCCAAAAAACCTCATCAATCTCAAAACATTTTCCATCCTATCTTGTAATAACACTGTCATTACCTCTGACCCTAGCACTAAACTGCTAGGAGTCAGAATATATGATCAGCTTAAATTTGATCTCCAAATCACCACCTCTATCAAAAAGACTCACCAGAAACTCGGACTCCTTTACCGAAACAAAAGACATTTAACCAACTCAGCCAGAATAACTCTCTCTCATGCATTTTTTCTTCCCACCCTCCTTTATAGCTCTCAGTTATACACAAATCTTAACACCACACTCATAACCAGACTTGAAACTACGTATAATAAAGTTGCCAGATTTGCTGCAAACCAAACCTACAAATCACACCATTGTCTATCTCTTAAACAGTTGCAGTGGCTTGAATTCCCTCATTTGCTGCTACTACAGCAACTGTTAATTATCCACTCCATCCTCTATCTACCGTCTTTCTGCCCTAGCCTTCAAACAATTATAACTAAATATTCCCCAACCAGGACATTATGTATCTCAGACCAAGACTTCCAACAGATCTATAAACCCAAAACCAAATCAGGGTGTTTACTTTATAATTATAACCATGCTACAACTTGGAGCCAACTACCCCTAGAAATTAGGTCCCTTAACCAAACAAAACATTTCAAACTAGCCACTCAGGAATATCTAATAAATAAATAGTCCTGCCATTGTAGTCATCCTCCCTGAAACTACCTAACCCTAGCTTGTCTCTCATCCCTCCTTTCTCTTCCACTGTCTGTGTTAATATCCATCTACCTCTCTGTCTCATTGCTTAACCTCTACATTACCTTACTACTCCATCTGTACCTCTACATTACCTTACTACTCCATCTGTACCTGTACATTACCTTACTACTCCATCTGTACCTATACATGACCTTACTACTCCATATGTACCTGTACATTACCTTACTACTCCATCTGTACATCTACATTACCTTACTACTCCATCTGTACCTGTACATTACCTTACTACTCCATCTGTACCTCTACATTACCTTACTACTCCATCTGTACCTGTACATTACCTTACTTCTCCATCTGTACCTCTACATTACCTTACTACTCCATCTGTACCTCTACATGACTTTACTACTCCATCTGTACCTGTACATTACCTTACTACTCTATCTGTACCTGTACATTACCTTACTACTCCATCTGTACCTCTACATTACCTTACTACTCCATCTGTACCTCTACATGACCTTACTACTCCATCTGTACCTCTACATGACCTTACTACTCCATCTGTACCTCTACATGATCTTAGTACTCCATCTGTACCTCTACATTACCTTACTACTCCATCTGTACCTGTACATTACCTTACTACTCCATCTGTACCTCTACATGACCTTACTACTCCATCTGTACCTCTACATGATCTTAGTACTCCATCTGTACCTCTACATGACCTTAGTACTCCATCTGTACATCTACATTACCTTACTACTCCATCTGTACCTCTACATGACCTTACTACTCCATCTGTACCTCTACATGACCTTAGTACTCCATCTGTACCTCTACATGACCTTACTACTCCATCTGTACCTCTACATGACCTTAGTACTCCATCTGTACATCTACATTACCTTACTACTCCATCTGTACCTCTACATGACCTTAGTACTCCATCTGTACCTCTACATGACCTTACTACTCCATCTGTACCTCTACATGACCTTAGTACTCCATCTGTACATCTACATTACCTTACTACTCCATCTGTACATCTACATTACCTTACTACTCCATCTGTACCTCTACATTACTTTACTACTCCATCTGTACCTCTACATGACCTTACTACTCCATCTGTACCTCTACATTACCTTACTACTCCATCTGTACCTATACTGTATATAACTAATTAGAAATAATGAACACTGTGTTCCCTACATTGACATTGTACCTACGTTTTTGTTGTAAAAATTCTGACATTGTACTCTACTGCTTTTCTGTATGATTTGTTGTAAATGCTTTTTGCAGTTTGATCTCTAAAATTTGTACCCAACTGTTTTCTGTAAAATTTTATTGCAAAATGTTATTTCTCTAATTGTTTTAGCTGCCAATGCAATTTTCTTGCTGACTTTATGTAAAATGTTAATACTGATTGAGGAGCTTTTCTCCTCGGGTCTCCACTGAAAATGAGCTAATGCTCAGCTGGACTAACCTGGTTAACAAATGTAAAATAAATAATTAATAAATAAATAAATTCCTGCAAACATGTGAAAGTCCTTCTATTTTGTATGTGAGTCAATGTTCTAAAGAATCTACCTTGTTAAGAGCTGTACCTCTCAACTGTACAGATTTTCACAGAATATCCAGATTTATTACTAATATTTTTGGTCTGTTCCTCATAAAAATTGTGTTATTTTGACAACTCACTGGAATGATTCAAGGATTAGAGTCACATAATACTGACATGCATTTGAGTTTCAGACTTTATATCCTTCACAAAATGCATGCTAACACAAATCCTATTATTCTAGCAACTTTCTAAGTTTAAAATAGCAACACTTAAAATGTGTCCCTAATCTTGGGCCTTTGTTCCACCATTATGTCAGGCTTTAGCAGCTAGTTTATAACAATCATATAGCCTAATAATCTCATTTGCTTGTTTTATACCACAAAAGTTGAACTTTCTGCATATTTCACAGCTGTTATGATTTTCTGAATTATAATGATATGCCCAGACTCAGTTTGTCAAGAATGCAAACATCAAGTACAAAACAGAATTAAACATTGCTGTCATCATCATCATCCTCATCCTCATCATCATCATCATCATATCATCATCATCATCATCATCACTACACAGCTGGCATAATATTTAAGGTCTTCACCTCATATGCAAAAGATACAGGTTTTGATCTTGACCTCTGGTCAATGCCTGTATGGGGTTTGCATGTGCTCCCTGCATCTGTGTGGGGTTCACACACCTCAAAACATGTCATCGGTTTCCACCTCAAACTCACCAAAGAATGGAGTGGTGGGCCACAGCACAGACCCTAGATCGTGCTTTGTGCATCACCTATGGTGTGCAATATCTTCTAAACAAGAGAACATGGACACAGACTATGCACCCTATCATGGCTAGACATTTGACGTGTAAAAATTGGCTCTAGGTGATTTGGTTGCATGGACCAATGTCAACAAAAGTGGGCATGCATATTTTCCAGTGATAAGTCAACTGAGGATCCAGCCCACTCTGACCTATTCCAAGGACCATGCTAATGGTGGGCACACTGGCCAGTGTATGCCCACAGTAAGCCCAGCTTGGCTTCTGTAGAATAGCTCTGCTGAGTGAAAGCTGGGCATAAAACCAACTCAGCTAGTCAAACATGAGCTAAGGATTGCTGCACTCAGAATAGGTTTACTGACAGGATGTAGCTTAGAAGTGGATGATATCATGGTAATGAGGAGACTGGACATCCTCTATATCCAGGAGAAGGACAGTTCAGCAAAGCTGCTTGGATTGGAAACAATTGTCTACTACTCAGGAGGATGACAGGCTAAGAATGGTGAGAAAACTGTGGTGAGGGAGAGGCTTCCAAAGGCAATGCTATTAGAATTAAGTGATAGACTCATGGCACTAGTGTAAGGATAGATCAGCATTCATAATCTCAGCCTATGCCCCACACTAGGGTTGTGACAGCAAGGAAAAAGTGCATTCAGGCAACAGTTGCAGGAGCAACTAGATAAAGTAGGATAACATGGTGGTGATAATATGGGACCTGAATGGACATATTGTAACAGACAGAACAGACTATGAGAACTGCCTAGGACCATATGTGTGGGGAAACAAGAATAAAGAAGTATAAGCCATTCTAGACTTATGTATGGCAAATGACTTGAATGGGGGAAACACATGGTTCAGCAAGACAAACGGTTGCAAGATCACATATAACAGTGTCCAGCATGCAACTCAGGTAGACTTCCTCCAAGTAAGAAAAGGGTACTAGGCTGCAATCAGCAATTGAAAAGTTATTCTCAGTGAAACAGTCAGCCCACAGCATAAACCACTGATTATTGCAATCAGCTGCAAGCAGGGGTCAGAGAAGGCTCTAAGGTCAACACAGACTAGGTCAATGACCTGGAAGTTGACTGGAGAGAAAACACAAAAGTTGAAGGAATTTGAATTAAAATTTTAAAAGTGTGGCCTTTCCTTGGTTGGTTCCTGTTTCACTGCACCCCTAAGACACTTCACATCACATATATAAATAACACCCCATAAAACAACTACCTCATAAAAATACTTGGGAATCTGCCCTGACTTGACTCTTAATTTCTTAAACCACACTGATAAAACAAGAAAGAAAATTAAGTTACAACTGTTCTAACCCAGAAGGCTCTCCACCTGTATGACAATTCCCAAGCAAGGACAGCCACAGAAAAAGTAATCCTACCAAGACATCTAGAGTGTGGATTGTCCATCATTGCCAGAGAAGGATACAATCACCCCGCAGCTCATCTCCATATTAAAACAGAAGATTTCATTACAAATTCATCTTACCATGAGCACCACTGTCCAACTCCCTCAAAAGCCAGATGGCTGCCTATCAAGTAAAGCTCTGAACACCTGCTGGCCTCCCTTCTCTACAAAACTTTTATGCCTGAGTCATTCTCACCTTTACCACAATATTTCCTAGCACATCGTCATACAACCTAAGACATTTATCATACTCTATTCCCAATACTTCCACACCTGCCACTAAACTACAATGCAGCAATCACACTTTCTCCACACTAGCCCCTAAACTCTGGGAATGACTACCAACCTACCTATGAGAACTCTCCTGATACACAGAGTTGGAAGTGAACTTAGGTAACACCTGTTTACCACAAGCTTCATGCTAGTGTCACCAGAGCCATCACATCACTTTCCTATCACTATTCACTAGTTTATCACAACTTATTCAGCACAGTAATTGTTCTAAAATCTTTACTCACTCCCTCATTTCCTTTAACCCCTCATCTCTTTATTCTCCTTTCCTCCATTCCCTGTTTTCCTTCTAGATTACTCTCCGAGGTAATTAAGTTAATTTGAAATAATAGACTCAAGCAGAATCCAAAGTGGCAACCTGTGCATTATTTGCACTGGTATCCACCTTGCTTATAACTTGCCTTTTAATTTGTCATCTGCAAAGCTTGCATGAATCTCTGAGGTTTGTATAGTTATATCTCTGCATCACACTGTATATAACTGCATCTCTTCTTAACATTGTAATATGGTGTCCCTGACTGTGCCTGTAAATGGTCCACATAGATCAGTGTACTACCCCAGTAAACAAATACAAAATAAAATAAAAATTAAATAATTATTTAAGTCTACTATCTCTGAAGTCATATTAACCTTAAAGAAAAGGGGTAATCTTCTTTAAACTTAGAAATGGTCATCTTTCTAAAAGATCACAACACTGCTTATTTTGTGCTGTTGTTTCTTTCGGCTTTTCCCAGTTAGGGGTCGCCACAGCGGAACTCCGGTCCGCTAATGATTGGCAGTTGATTTTCACATGCAGAGATACCAGCCCTGACGCACAACCTTCAACAAAGGTACGCCCATTCACGTATGCCTCCACGCAGAAGACGCTCTAGCTGAGAATCGAACTGGACAGTGTCTTACTGTGAGGTGACACTGCTTATTTTGTATGTTTGTAACAAAACATTTAATAGACAGTGCAAGTGTTCTTCCTAAAATATTAAAAAAAAAACCTCTGCCATTAACACATCTCAGTGGCATTTTTTTCAAAACCAAGTGAACATGACAACTTATGTTTAATATTTTAAGGTATGCTGATTCATAGAGAGCCCATCTAATAGTTTAAATTTTCCTTCTCAGTGTCTATTTTCCCTTCTGCTTAGTACACATTGCATAATATTGTGATTTGTCTGAAAAGAACTTAGGTTTAGCGTGTGTAGAAACACACATACCCATTCTTCTTTAAATAAAGATTTATGTTCATTAACATTTTTTCTTAAAACACCAGCCTCAAGATTCACATTCTGCATTTCAATTTAGCCTAAACTAATTTTTTGTTTGTTTATTTGTTTGTTTGCTTGTTTCTATCCCTCTTCTCTGAGGGCTCACTCTGTTATCTTAATTTCCTATAAAATTTAACACTTTCTTGATTACCTTCATTAACTTTCTTGATCTGCTTTTATAGGCTCATATATATATATATATATATATATATATATATATATATATATATATATATGTGTGTGTGTGTGTGTGTGTGTGTGTGTGTGTGTGTGTGTGTGTGTGTGTGTGTGTATATATATATATATATATATGTGTGTGTGTGTGTGTGTGTGTGTACATATGTATATATATATATATATATATATATATATATATATATATATATATATATAGATATATATATATATATAGATATGTTTGTGTGTGTGTGTACATACGTATATCTATATATATATATATATATATATATATATATGTGTGTGTGTGTGTGTGTGTGTGTGTGTGTGTGCATATATATATATATATATATATATATATATATATATATATATATATATTTATATTACATATTTACATATCATTTAGATGTAAAATTTTTTGTAAAATCTTGGAATTTCATTTGCCCATTATAGTGACTCTGCAGACATTATAAGTCTCATTGTTCACAGTCTGCCTTTCCATTTAGTTTTATTTCTACCAGGAATGATAGTAGTTTTTGTTATTTTCACATTGCACAATGAATGAAGAAAATGTTTGCTCTGCATTCATTGCCATGCTTTTTTCTCAAGAAGAACACAATATGAGCTTTAAGCATTAAACTTCAATGTGCCTCTTTCTGCAGCTGTTTTATTGAAATGTTTCATTTTTCTTATTTCTTCAAGCTTTCCTGGTGCTCCCAATATTAGCACATGCATGGCATTCTTCAAGCATCAATCTGCAGTAATAAATGTGCTGCCTTTCAAGATACTGTTAATATATGATCTTTCCATCAGCTCTACTCTTGGGTATGACCTCTTCACATTTTTTCAGGCACAGTGGTACAGATCACCGCAGTCTATTTTACTATTAAATTTTGTAGATATTTGCTTGATGCTCCAACTGTAAAGTAATTTTTCAGTCATTTTTAAATATAAAACTCTTTGCTGGTATTCTTTGTATTTATCAGGGGCTGCTCATGCTATAGGACTGCAAGACTGCAGCCCCCCACCTGTAGAAAAAAAAAGAAATGAATAAAAATTAAAAAGAGTCTCCCCACATGTAAAGAAAAAAAGAAAAACAAAATCATGTGGAGTGGAGTTCCTGGTACTCCGAACTCCAGAATGCTGCGTTAGGCACTCCAGATAGGGATCTCTGCTCTGCCAGCCCAGAAGTCTGTGTGCTGATGACTGGAAGGACACCCACAGGCTCTCTTGTGGGCTACTACAGGAACTAGGGAGGACAAACAAAGTTGCTGCTATGGAGGTAGGGTGCTACAGACAGTGGGTGTGTGAGTGAAATGCCCCAGTTGCTACATACTGGTGGCTAGAGAAAACACATGGTGGTGGGTAAAGAATGCTGAGGCTTGAACCCTGTACCTTGGGTGTAGGTAGTAAGGAGCCTGAATTCCCTACCCACCACCATTCATAAAAAGCTTTCAGATTTTTGCATCATATTTGTTCTGTTCCTCATAAAATCTGTGGTTTCTGTATGTTTTTTGTTGCTGGTATAGGCAGTAATGCAGTGGTAAAGTGTTAGCATTGTTGCCTTACAGGTTCTCTGGTTTGATTCTTGGCTGGGGTGCTTTCTGTGTGGAGTCTGCTTGTCTTTTGATCTTACAAAGACATGTGTCTGTAGTGTTTCTCCCTGCTCTGCTGAAAATTGGCTTTTGTTCCAAGTCAGACTTTTCTAGTTAACAAATGTTAAATAAAAATAACAGGCATTTGAATTTCAGACTTCATATTCTTCAGAAAGTACATGACCTTTTATTCTAGCAATTTTCTAAGTTTATAACATGGATATTTGAAATCTGTCCTTATTTTTGGGACTGTATTCCCCCCATTATTGGTTTTGTCCAGGTTTTTTATGCTAAGGTTGAGAGCTATTGTGAGAACTGAATTCACTGAATATGTTTGGGGCTGTATTCCCCATTATGAATTCACTGAATATGTTTGGGGGCTGTATTCCCCCATTATTGGCTTTGTTCAGGTGTTTTGTGCTAAGAGGTTGACAGCCATGGTGAGAATTGAATTCAATAAATGGTAGTCATTTAAGTTTCAGTCTTCCTCTCTTTCACAAAACAGCTGATCTGGCATACTGATATGTTGTTCTGACTGTTTTGCACAGGGTTACCCTGGGTTGAAGACTTGGCAGTGAAATGTATGGTGGTAACAAAGCATTTTATTGTAGCAACTTTCCAACATTATACAAGCAATGTTTAGAATGTGTCCCTGGTTTTTGGGCTTTTGCCCCCCCCCCAATAAATTTTGGCTTTTTCCAGATTTCTTGTGCTGCAAAGTTCAGAGATACAGCGGAGTGTCGAGTAGATTTTACAAGGAGTTGAGAGCTGCAGGAGAACAAATGTTTAGTACTGCTTATACTGAGCCAATTCGTGCTGTTAATAGCACAACAGGTAATGCAGTTGCATTTGATGCAGAAGGCTGTGGGTTCTACTCCCACAGTAGATAAATGCATTGCTGACACTGTACTGTTGTAAATGGAATGGATGCTACAGCCCTTTTTGGCGAAGATACCTAGTAACTATGACCCTGTTATCAGTTTGCCATCCATTCCCTACTGCAATATTACTAGATTATCATTTTTTACTGCAACATGGGCAATTTATTCCTCAAGGGCAACAACCACTTTATTTGTAGATGAAACAATGACATATAAAGTTGTTTGCTAGCAGCAACCTCTTCATTAGTTACAGATTTTTTTAATGTGGAATTTAGATGACTTTTACTTCTTCAGAGATTGTGCATATTTACTGATACTGGTGGACTGTAGAAATTTAAGTAGACTTTTATGATGGAAATGTAAGTTTGAGTAGACTTTTATGATGGAAATATTCTGAATTGGGCAGTTTTGTCATTATCGGTGCATGCATTTTGTTTCATTGTTTATTGGAAAAATGTTCAAAACAATAAATTTAAAATGCCCTCTAACAACTGTACTGTATTGTACAAGGAATATAAATTAATACAGTCAGGAAGGTGTATCAAAGAGTATGTGTATGTTTTGTGTTCAAGGGGCCTATGATTTGAAAACAGCCCAAAGTTAATCTTTATCTGCCACTGGCAAAATGTATTTTCTTTGAATGTGGGTTTCAATTCTGTTTCAATGAATGTGAGTTTCAAGGGCAGAAGTTTTAATGCTAAGTCTATTTTCATTGTGAGACTGCATTGCTTTGTTTAGTAGATATCTATTAGGGTATGTGCTGTAAAATGCAAAATAAAACTTTCAAATGAAATCCAAATCATTGGAGAAGTAAAGCAGTATGCACATTACAGTGTTTATGGTAAATGGGGCAAAATAACCAAGGAATGGGACATTGGAATGGCTACGGGGGGAGGCTCCATTCGATCATGCTTTTGTGAGGGGGAAGGGCAGCAAACTCAGACAGCCCCGGCTGAACTATACCTCTCAACTGTCCAGATTTTTGCAGAATGAATAGATTTTTTGCTTCTTATTTTGGTTTGTTCCTCATAAAATTTGTGGTTTTCTGGCAAATAATTTAGGAATGAAGTCACTAAATAATGACAGACATTGAGTTTCAGACATTATAACCTTCAGAAAAATGCATGCTAAAGCAAGACCTGTTATTCTGTCAACTGTCTTAAGTTTATACAAGAGCAATGTTTAGTACTGTTTGTATGTTCCCCCAATATATTTATCTGGCCTTGTCCAGATTTCCTGCATTAAGAGGTTGAGAGGTACGTGCAAATAAATCACTTTATAGAATTAGGAATATCCAAACCTCTCAACTGTTCCCAATTTTGGCTCAAAATATTGCTCTCCCCCTAATAACCCCTCCACAAAATGGCAATTTTGGAAGAAAACATGGAGGGCTTACAATTATAAATAACTGTAATGATCAGAGTTATAGATTACTTTTATTTCAGAAATGCATGTAGATGCTCTTATTTTGTCAGCTGCTCAAGTTAACAGTACTAATATTAAAAAGGTGTCCCTTCTTTGACAGGTTCCCAGCTGTATTGTGTGGCAATTTTATATTTTTGCATCACATTTTTGGTCTATTTTTCATAAGATTATGGTTTTCTGCCAAATTAGTGGCAAATCATTAAAGACTGAAGTTAGAAAATAATGGCAGACATTTGAGTTTCCGATTTCATGCCCTTCAGAAATGTCATACTAATGCAAGACCTACTACTATTATAATATCTTTCAAAGTTTATAAGAGCAATATTTAAAATTGTCCTTATTTTGGGCCTGTGTCCCACTTCTATGTATGGCTTTGTCTAGATTTCTTGCTCTGAGATTGAGAGGTATGAGTGTCAGAGCCATCACCATCAGCCAGAGACATTTCAAATTGTGACATACTTGTTGCAACCCACTCCCCCATGAAGTGACTCTGGATGTGTCCAAGCAAGGCAAGGAGCAGTTATGCAGCGTAAGTGTGCAGAGTATTCCTCCATCCAAGGTAGACACAAGTACAACAGTGGCTTTTCATCTTTCCTTGATTTTGCAGAATGTTCTGGTTTTATGTCATATTTTTATACTGTTGATTTATGCTTCTTATTATTCAGAAAATGCATGCTGTCGCAGTGCCCTGTTGCTTTGTCTTTAAGTAGCAATGCTTTAACGACCATCGGGTAAGGTTGCCTGAGATTGTAAGATGCAAGTAACCTTTAATAAGCATACTGTTAAATAATTACCAACACTGAAAGCCTTTTTGTTGTTGCCATGCAGAGAATATTTACATAACTAGATAATGTACAAGCCTTAGGTATTGAAATGCATATGACAGTATTTGTAATGAAGGACAGGATTACAGTATTTTCAGAAGCTCATTACATTTGTTGGAGATTTACAGTCATCTTTGCAGGCTTTACCCGTAAACTAAACAAAATGCCAATCTATCATGTGTGGTCCATAACCTGTGCAGTAATCCTTTAAGCAATTTATCTTGAGCTTGTTTCTTGTTTGCTGTTCATTTTTTACTTTGATCATGTTTTCCCCATGAAACAAGTAGATAGTTTTGTCAGGCAGCAGGTCTTTTTTGGATAAGAAACATTTTTACAAGTGGGGGTATCACAGAGATTTCTACTTTCACCATTTTACTTGGTACTTTAATAAAGCTGAATATAAGTTATAATTAGAAATGCAGTGCAAGGGGAAGCTTGTTTTTTTATACTTGACTTTGACTAGTATTCCAGTAATGTATTTAAAAAGCAATTTATTTTTTCATGCCTCACAACCTTTTTGTTTCCATCTAGATATTAATTAAGCTGTCATGTAGCCAATGCATTGAAATATTTTTTTCTTCTACACTTCATTTTGTCTTGGTTGGACTCTCATAATGATGGTTTGGCAGCGTATTTAATTAAAGTTTCAGGTGTTGTGTTTTTGAGCATAGCTCCACCCCTTTCTAGTTGACCACACCTCTTCCCATTGGCCTCACCCATTCAGCTGTCTCCTGCAGCCCCCTTTAATTTGAAGTCACCAGCCGCCACTGGTATTTATGTGTTTCTGTTAGGACAAGATTCAGTAATCTTGCTCACATGGTAATTATATGTGAATCTTTAGACTAACTCATTAGGTTCAATGTTAAAATAATTTTAACAAGCTTGACAGTGGCAGGGACTTTTAAAGGGTTTATCAGGCTCATGAGAGAGACACATCTCATTAAATGGCAGCACATGGAGATAATTAACTAATGGGAATAGCTCTTTATGTCATAATTCATTCTCAATAGCAATACAAAGGTTCAACTTCTCTGATATTCCACAATATTCTTATTATATCTCAGTTTTACTTCAGATGTTTTACTTTCCTCTTGCCTAATCATTTATGAATGTCCTTGAAAACCATTCAGTTTCTCATTACCAGAAATCAGTTCTTATATCCCAGGGAAAACTACCAAATGCCTTTATTAGTACAAAAATGTTATAGTATGATCCATACGCTTATCAAATCAAAATAAACAGTTTTTCAGTATAATAGAATCTACCTGGATTAAAACTGCAATAAAAATATCAATATTTCAAGTAAGCCTTATTGACTTAAACAGAAACAACATCAGGGACAATTTACACTAAGGTAACTAAATACTATAACATGCAATAAATATTAAGCGGTCTTGAGACCCGCACATTCATGGCAGGTTTTTGTGAATAGCAAGGCTATGCCTAAGTGCAAATATATCATGCACAAGTCACTTGATATGAAAGCAAAAATGTGAAAGCTTTTAGAAAGAGATGCCTACTTATGTAAAATCCTTAAAGTTTTAAGTATTTGTGATGTACTACATAGAAACATTAGTGCTTCAATGAATTCTGATCTTTTTTGGATATTATGGTCAAGCATGGTTAAGCAAAAGCCTGATGAAAATACTGACAGATATCTGAGTCGAGTGGCATTTATACTGAGCTTTTTTAAAATATAAAGGGAGTTTATGAATTTTCAAAATGGGTTGTCCTTATGTAGATACTTTAATGAATGTTTTGAAAGATGGAAAGGGAATATAGAAAAGATGGATAAATGGTGATATAACATACAAGAACACATCAAGCAGGTTGTGTTTGAGGAGATAGGAGAGGAGGAATTTTTTTATTTTTGGTGGGGAATAGACCTCCCCTATTTTTCAAGCTTTTTATATAAGAAAGTAGTTTGGATAGGAAGTAGGTTAGAGGGAGAAGGGGAAAGGACTAAAGATGGAGGGAGGTAAAGAATTCCTTCCAGTAACATTCCAGTCCACATGACCTTCCACGGAACCACTGTCTGGTGGTGGTGTACTGGAAGACCACAGTGCTGAGGGGGTGGATGCCTGTGGTGGGTCAGTGTTCACAGCCAACTCGGGCAGCGAGTCTTGCACCTGTGAAGAGCATCCTGTACTGGCAGAAGCTGTCTGTCCACTACCTGCTCTACCACATCCTCAACCAAGTCCTGAAGCTTACTGTCTGCATGGCTTGTCAGGCTGCATCATGCCAGACTATCTAAAGGACAAATGTCACTGCCTGGTGCAGCGAGGATGTCTCTACATGGGTAGAGGGTAAATGTTCTCTGAACTGCGAATAATGAAGTTGGGCTGCTCCTGGTACTTCTGGACCTGTGTAAAAAAAAAAGGTGAAATACAAATTGGAGAGAAAGTGAAAAAACAAAGTAATGCATAATTAAAGTACGAAAAAAGAGAGGGTGGCTAGAGAGACAAACAAGAAACTCAGATAATACATTTGTTAATACATCCGTGCATACTTTATTAATCAAATTTTTATTCATAAAAATATATATTCTGGGAAATGGGGCTGGAAAGCTGTTAACAATCAGTAGAAGCGTATGAAATGCTGATGATTTGTATTTTTGCAGTCTATTGATAATAAGGTGATGTAACATAAAAATGGTGGCACATTTTACAAGAATCACTTATTGTCAAATATGTTGCAGAAACGGATTATGCTACAGTTCTGTACTGGAAGCACATGACTTCCATTTTTTTCACTAATCTCTGTGCTGCTCAGTCAATTGCTAATTTAACTCCACCACACATACTCTGCCTTCTGTGTGCTACCTAACTGTATTTGGCCATATTTTGCATGCAGTTAGTATTTTGGAAATAATGAATGTCTTATAAAATTATTATAGTAATACTAGTCTGTGGCCTACACAAAGCAACGTTTTTTGAAAGCTGTCAACCTGTAATACAATTACTTAGATAATAATTACAATATATTTAAGGTATGTATGCGTCAATGCAAATATGTTCATATTAGTATGTATATAGGTGTGTGTGTGTGTGTGTGTGTGTGTGTGTGTGTGTGTGTGTGTGTGTGTGTGTGTGTGTGTGTGTGTGTGTGTGTGTGTGTGTGTGTGTGTGTGTGTGTGTGTGTGTGTGTGTGTGTGTGTGTGTGTAGGTTTACTATTATAAGGCTGAAGCCTTAATCCTGAAAAGCATAATCCCAGTAACATAATATAGAAGACCAAAACGCTGAAGACCACAAGGTTGAACTTCTGGACTCCCCCGCTTCCCCCCTGCAGGACCTACATTAACACTTGTTCCTGGGTTTACACTGGTAGGGATATTTGGTCTTCAGGATTTTTAGACAGTGTGGAACCCTTTAGTTTAGATGCAAGAGGCATTCTTACATTGATGTAGTGGGCTGATAAATGTTGTACAGTTCAACCATATACCTTTCCTGTCTGAGAGAGACATTTTTCATTAATAAGCCAAATTGCTTCATGGCCTTAGCTACAAATGCATTAACATGATTAGCCAACATCATGTTAGAAGAAATTATTATGTAGGTTATGTAAAGCAAATACCTTCATGGAAAAAAGGGACCCAAACAAGATGAGAGTGCAAAGACCTGGAACCAAGTGGTTATGGATATAAATGCTGTTTGTAGAATGAACCTCACATTGACAGAGTGCAGAGAAAGGGACAATAATATATAAGGACATGCTAGAATAAAAGGATAAGCAGAATACAATTGCCCATAGCGGTACTGAGGGTGACATTAAACACTTATTTCATTATCATCTGATGAGGAATACCTCATTTCCATTCTGTGGGAAAGCTATGAAGCAATCAGAAGTAGTATGGACACAGTGTATGTCAACAAACATCTGTTCATGAAGATTAGTTTACCATGTATAACATATTTATATAAAAAATGACAACTTAGATGAAATGATTACACATAACACGTAACATTTACCATTACCAGGTGAATAATGCCATTGAATCAGTGTGGACATGGGAAGTAACCTTTACAATTCATTATAGAGCACACAGCAATGTACTCTAGTATATGAGTAGTAATGTAATTAATTACATCTATAAAAGGTCAGCAGCAGAAATTAGCAGTTCTGCCATACCAGTAAATTTAGTGGATAGCAACAGAATGGATGATAATGATGATGAGGATGAGGATGATAACAGTTATATTCACGAGATATCCTCGGGAAAGTGGCATATAGTTACTAAGTTTAATGGTGGGATCACACACCTCTCAACATGTAAATAACTCCGATGGATGTCACTCTGGATACAAAGAGAAGAACATGGTCACATTATACTACAGGTTGTACAGGGACAGAAACCCATGCACCTCAACACCCTTGTTTTCATAACCACAAGAAGACCTTCTGGATGATGGCAAAAACTCGAACAGTTAGCACTGACAAGTGGGACACCTTTACAAATGGGTGCTTGGCACAAGTATAAGCCACAGCCACCTCAAGAAATATGTAAGGCACTGCTGCCGAGCAGCAAATGTGTTACAGTATTGTTAAGGCTGAATGCACTTGCACAGAGAGTCAACTAGAATTGGTCAGAATACTGCAGGATGTATGTGAGGATTTCCAGCAGTATATGGAAATGCCATGACTACACTGATGCACAGTATGGAGGCATGCCCAGTAGCCATCTCTGCCTCCATGCTTACACTAGTCTGTAGTATCAGACTAAAGTAGGAGTCAGTGGTGGACATGGAAGAGGACGGGCTACTGTCTTTACATATGGGGTCAGAAGCACAGCTGGCTCAACAAGCCCTGGGCTGCTGGTATGAACTAGCATCCAACCCCTCATCCCTTCAAGTAAATAACAAAAGAAAAAAAAGGGTCTTCTATTGGCACACACCAGGTTGCCAGCTGCATGATATGTCCGCTGTCCTTCCTGGGCATTCTTTTGGCACACACTTGGTCACCAGCTACATGACATGCCTGATCTCCTTCCTGGGCCTTCTATTGGTACACACCTGGTTGCTAGCTGCATGACATGCCCGCTGTCCTTCCTGGGCCTTCTATTGGCACACACCGGGTTGCCAGCTGCATGACATGCCTGACCTCCTTCCTGGACCTTCTATTGGTACACACCGGGTTGCCAGCTGCATGACATGCCTACCCTCCTTCCTGCACATCCCTTTCTGTGCCTTGCCCAACCCTCCTTTATCATATTTTATTAAAAAAAAGTCTTCTTCTTCTTTTAAACTGTAGCAAACATTTGCTACAGTTTATACCCTGTCTGCAGGGAGGGCTACAGTATTCAAGGTGATTGAGACTGGCTGATCATGTCACTCAATACTTTGTGTCTGGAACTGTTGCCTCTCTCACCCTGCCCTAGCTGCTACACTACTGTGTGGGGGCATAGCACATTGCACTACAAGTAGAAAAGGTAGTGTGACTGGTGGTGGGGGACCAAACACAACAATTCATGCAGGCCACATCAAGGTTTATTGACACATAACAGAATCTCTCATTTGAAGTCTCTGTCCTGCAGGACTGTGAGATCAGTGTCTGCAGGGTCACCTGCGTCCAGTAGGTCATATCATCGCAACAAGTAAGCAGCTAGCTCACATGATAGACCTTCTCTGAGATCATGGACACCTTCACCTATCCTATTTTTTGTGACACATTCTGACATTGGCCTACTGTGACACTAGTTAAACATTTCAGGTACTTAAGATATGAAATGTTTTATTTCACTACCATGCCTTTCAGTACACTGATGTTAATGTTTAACTTCAAAGGCAATGTACACAATAAATAAATAAATAAATAAAATGTGTATATAACTGCAGAATATGTGAGATGAATGATTATATGTGCGTGTAATGTAACCCAGTATTAAGACTCTTTCCATAAGCATGCATTTCTTTTGATTAATGGTAATGCTTATTATGAAAGAAAATAATCTTTAAGAAACGGTGGAGGGCATAACCTGCAAATTGCAATGGTTAGCATCATTAAGGACTCATTAATTATCAAGAGTTTCAAATGAGCAATAAGTGGACAAGTACATAGAAGATAATAAAAATAACACACTATTGAGGGTAACACACACCTTAACAACAGATTATTTATCTTGTCATCAACAATAGCACAGATGCCAACTGACCCTCAGCACTGCACAAGTGAGGATTGCTTTGTCTGATGGCACAAGTTGTGTGTTTAATGTAATGAATTAATGTGACATGAAGTAACTTGACAGAAAGCAGTAAATCTTTTCTAGTTTTTTTGTAGTTAAAACTGGAGAAACATTGCATAATAAAAAAGTGAAACATTTTCCATTCCTGTGCAGGGTATGGACTCGAGGAAATGCAGGTTTAGAGTCTGTAATATATACAGATTTGCAGAATCCAATGAACTAGCTATTCGGCTGACACTTTTTAATAAATTAAAAGTTCTGCAGATCAGAGACCTCGTGTGTTTTAAAGGTCATACTCTGTTTACACCTGTTTGCTACATATGTCTGTACAAAAAAGTTTAAAGCTAGGACTGCTAACCTGAAAACTAGATTGTTTTATGAAAGGAGATGGGTATTCATGAAGAAATAGTATGTTTGGTACTAATGCCAAAGCCCCAGACCAGGCAGATGCATAACAGGGTTGCGTGATGGCATTCATCCAGCAAATATTATTCTGTTAACTATATTATGGCATAAATAAACACAACATGAGTTGACAATAATATAAAAAATGCATATAACATACCTAATCTATCAATAATTCAGTACCTCTTAGTATTAAAGTTATCACTGCAATATGCAAAGCAATGGTACATATATTTATGTATCAATTCCTAAGTATAGTGCTAAGAAGAACATTGGTACAGGCAGACAAATGACAACAAACAGAAAACAAAGCATGAGAGAAATAATAATAAATCACTTATAAATGCACTGCTCTTATGTTTCTTGTTGGGATGTTTCATGGAAGTATATGTCAGTAAGCTCTGATGATTAAGGCTCTGAGTTGTTAATGAGATAATTCCTGTACACAAGGTACTCAAAATACAGGGTTCTTCCACCTCCATTTGCCCACTGTATGACTGAGCAAGTCACTTAAATATACAGTATTAGGTTCATAGCTTCATAGCTGAGTACAAGGCTAATGGCCCTGGAGCCAATGCAAGCCTAGCCCGACTAGTTTTGAGAATGGGCTTTTTGTTCAAGCTCACCAAAAATATAATGAAATTATGGATAATCTGTAAATCATTGAGGAGAGACTTGTAGCTATGAGCACCGTAAGCTTAGATGGGATAGTCAAGATTTAAAGCTCAGGCAAGTTTTTTTTAGCCCAGAGAAGGTTGTGGCAATCTGGAAAATGTGTTTAGCAGTACAACAAGCAAACTCAGTGTCAACTTTGAATGTGAATCCGACTAGAGTCGATGCCAGTGATCTCATGGTGCTAGACCCTTTAGAATTCCCTCCACTTCTCCAGGATGAATCAATGCAAATTCCACCAAAGAAACAAGTAAGAAGGCAAGATGAAGAAGGGAGAGGGAAGAGCGCAAGTGGTCAGATGACTTGCAACAAGTCGAGGCAATATCCAATACAGATGTAGTGATAATTATTTCTAGGTAAATTATCATGAAATTAATATTTACAAAAAGAGTTTGACATTTATATCCATGGACTCTGCAAAATAACTGATGCTTTAACTGATTTATGCCTTTTTACAAGGCAGTTAAATCTGGCACTAATTTTTCCAAATACAAGTTCTGATGACATACTGTATAAACCTAGTACATTTATTCCAGTATCTAACTCTGTTACTGAAGTGTTGAGAAAGCATGTACAGTGGATATTTATTGCTTATTTTACTCTGGTAATACGCTGTTGCATTTTAATTTGATATATGATGAATGTAATGTTTTGATTTTCCTAATAAGGAACACAAATATTGTGATTAAGAATGCTGATAAAGGTGCAGGAATGGTAGACATTGGTTATGATTTTTGTACAGTTGCTACAAAATTATTATTGCCAGATCAAAGCACCTATAAACAAATAATGAGAAGAAAAAATGATTTAATTATTTATCAGGTGAATGGAGAAGAATATGACCACTTATATTAATAATATGTTTCCACCTTATGTGTTGAATTATTTTTATGTACCTTATCCTAGCATTCCCATATAATATGGTTTGAAACAAAATTCATATAGATGTGCAGAATCCTCTAATGAGACCAATTGTATTGTCAAGAGGCTGGTTAACTGAACAACTATCACTATATTTGGAAGCAAATGAGAAAGGAATTCTATATTTATGCTTATTCTTATAAAAAATAGTAGTGACTTTTCCATCCAGCTGTTTGAATGGTGTAAGTGGAATAACAATATTAAGGGTTATATCTCAGTGACTATAGATGTAAATTAATTTGTTATGGCAATGCCAAATTCATATGGCCTTGTGGCAAAGTAGGAATTTTTAGCATCCAGAACAAATAATAGCAGTGCTTTATTGATAATATTTGTAGTTTATTAGAAATAATATTATCAAGTAATGCTTTCATGTTTCAAGGGGAATACTTTTTACAAATACAGGGGTAGCCATGGGTACTCCCATAGCAAACAAATATGCAAGTTTGGTTATGCATATGTCAGAAGATTAATGTGTTAAATAATAATCAGTTTAGAGCAAATGTTTTACTGCATAAAAGATTTGTTGACGACATTTTTATTTTATGGAATGTGGCAAAACTAGGGTTAGAAGTCTTTGCAGAATATCTGATACAAACAAAATAATGGCATTTGATGGACATAAAGAATTTCTTGATGTAAAATTATTAAGATATATTGACTGGACAATGGACACTACTACTTTTAAAAAATGGTTAAAAAATGCATATTAAGATTGGAGTAGTATTCATCCAAAATGTATGTTTAGGAATATTGTGAAAAGTAAATGTTATGTGTTAGTAGACAAAATGTAAAGGATGACCTTTTGTATGCACAAAGACTATGGAGACAGCTTTTTTTTAAATAGAGGTTATTATGGATAAAAGATAAAGCATGGTAAGGATGTTGCTATAAACAGATGGAAAGAACGAGATGGAGCAGTCTTTTCTTTCAGATAGAAATATAAAGACTGTTGGAGAGAGGACATCCGACTTACAAATGAGGTATGATTTAACTTATAACAGGATGGCTACTAAAATACAGGAAGTAATAAAATGACAATAGTACGTTTTATCTTGTGTTCAAATTTTGGGTGATAAGGTCACTGATGATCCCTTATATGACTAGAAAAGGAATACATTATTAGAACAATTGTTTATAAAGAACAGCATCATATGATAAATATTAGCACTAGCCAAAGAAAAGGCACCCATGCAGGCTATACATGTGAATTCTGTAAATATATATATGAAATAGAAGTTGTATGCATCTGATAGGCAATGAGTTCGTGTTAAAAACCTTTTCTGATTGCGTCTTCTATATAGGAAAAAATATTAGAAAGTTAAAAGAATGCATCTTGTCAACATCTATCAAATATAAGACAGCAGAGTGAAATAAATGTACTATATAAACATGTAAAAAAGAGGATAGTGCAAATGTCTTTATGTTTGCTGCTTAGTATATAAATAAACAGACTACAAGTGGTGGCGAGATTAAAAATTTAACAGAGAAAGAAGAATGTAAATAGATTTTTATGTCTAGAGCAAATGTTTACCCAGGTTTAAATGATACTGCTTCAATGAAATCTTTACTGAAATGTAGGGGAGAGAAGCATTAATTGTATTACTGTATTATCTTCTAATGGTATTGGTCTGAATGCCATCATGTGACATTGTGGAATGTTTTTAAACCTAATTGTTATTGCTTGATGAAGCACTTGTAGTGGGAAAGCTTAGCTTACATTATTTGTAGTTGAATTAAAGTTTTTCAAGACTGCCTGAGAAATTTTTCTGTTTGCTGGTATTTTAAACTAGTTAATGCATTTGGGAATGCAACAGTTTTTAACAAGTTAATTAAAGGCCTTAAAGGCCTTAAAATTTTCAACTATCCTGATAGATCAGTACAGCTCTCCTTATCCCTAGTAGCCTATCATCTGCCTTAATGTGACCTGTGTCTTTTCAAGCTAGTTTTTTGCAAAACAGTGACTCTACCAACACTTGTACTAATGACCTAAATATATACAGCAAGTAAACAACACTCAGTGGTGGGAATGTTTTCTATCTTACCTTATTCCCAGACTATGAAATAAGCTATCAATGCAGGTCAATCAAAGTCCTTCTTAGTCTAGCTTTAGGGCTGGTCTTGAGGACTGGAAGAGTCGACACAAATTTATACCAGGGTCATCATGCACCTCTATTAAGTGTTTACAAAATGTAGCAAGAACCTTTCAGTATGTCTGCTTAAAGGTGTATCTGGCTAGACAAGTTACAATTCCTGTGACTTCTTGACTACTATCACTCCTATGTTACTAAATTCCGACAGCACAATATTTCAAGCGAGAGAAGGTAATTCATTTGGAGTGTGCCCTGAAAAGGATACTTAATAGAATCATATGATAGGATCATAAAAAATACGTAGAAAATTATTCACAAGACTATTTACCACTACCCACGCTCTTGCAGATTTGTCCCCAGAGTAAACATATGGATACCCATCCAATCAACTAGGTTTCATTTTAAAAAATACTAGGATGTCACTTTGTTTAACATTCAGGAGAAGTCTGTTCTAGAGTTGGGGTAGGTATTGTGTAATAAATCTGTCTTTCCAGTATATTTTGTTTTATGTGTTGGTGGTGATTTAAATCCATAGTTCTAGTCTTAGTGGAGCTATTTTGACTTGTGATGATATAAAAGATGATGGGTGATGGTGGGATGATGGGGTCCATACTGGTGTGGAATTCTAGATATAGATCACCAAAGGATGATGGGGAAATGATGGTGAGATGATGGGGTTCATACTAGTGTGGAATATAGGTATAGATCACTATGTAATATCCTATAAGAAGCTGAGTAAAGCGATAGTACTTCAAGATTTTCCTCGTAAGTCAGGGACTTTAAGCCAATAGTATTCTTCTTTAGGAACCTAAGGGGCCTTTCCAGCTGCTCATAATATTTACAAAAGTATATCCCAATGAGGACTTTGTAGTCAATAATTAGTGTAATTTGGGCTGCATAAAGAAAGATAATAATTTCTTTCAACATGGATGATATGCCTTTAAATATAAGATGTGCTAAACTGGATTTTCTGACTACTATTAATAGACAATGGTCCAAGGAGAGGGAATCAACACCCAGGTTCTAAGATCCCTAACTATATTATCATTTTCTTTATTTAATGTCAGCCCTTTTCTGTGCACCACTTGTTTATGAGGGCTATTTACTGCTGTAATGAATGAGTATCAAAGGGAGATTTGGGAATAATGTCCAGTGTATTCCTTTGCAAACCTACTTAAGTAAATGTCTTGCTTCACAGTCTGGAGATTAGAGAAGCTGATGCCATGCAGGAGGGTTCTTAGTATGGAGCCCTGGGACAAAACACTAGTTACTTTCAGAGTTTTACAGGATGTACCATCCACCATGGCTATACAGGTTATATCCATAGCCAGATGGATATCAACCTCACCACACATGAATCTCCTTTTAAGATATTTAGCTCATTTACAATGCCAGCATGGGTTATAAAATCAAATGTTGTTTCCAGATCCAGATAAAATGCATGCACAGAATGTCTACTGTCTACATCCTGTGTGACCTTCTCAAAGAAATCAACTAAATTAAGTAAACAGTTTTTTCCTTTGACAAAGCCAAACAGACGTGGGCCTATCATGATAATGTTTTAATATAGTAGTAAATGAGGTAGGTCAGGCCTGTCAGTCTAATGGATCTACAGTGTTCTGGATCACGAGTAGGGACACCTTTGTGTACCGGCATCACCAAATCACACAAATCCTGTAACTAAGCTGAGGTTCAAAAAATTAACGAAGGAGCTCCACATGGATAGGTTTGGTGCTGTTTATTAGTTATCCAGGTAAATAATGACACCCCATGGAAAGTTTTTTTTTTATTATTAGTTTATCAAGCACCTTTAGTAAATGTTCCTTTGTGGTGTTAGACAGTGTAAGAGACTATATGATTTTACTCTGTTTGACAGAACTAATTAAAGATGGAGGCAGGCTAGCTGCCATTTCTGTTCCAGTTAATACTGACTTAGTATACTGACTGCTTTGATTACACCCGCTGACTTAACTTTTTACTTGCCTAACCATATCTCCAGATTGTTTCCAGTGTTAGGTTGCCAAACTGTTTCCAGCATTGTCCAAAAATACTAAATTCCTCTTTGCTAGTCATGCTGCCTTTTGCCAAGATACTGATGTTTGCTTTTTCCTGGTTCATCTGACCAACAGGAAACTTTCACCAGTGTAACTTTTGTTTAGCTGCTGTTGGGCTTTTGTAGGTTTTTCCCTATTTTTTTCTCATTTTTTGCAAGTGTATTTTCTGTTGTAGGATCCTAATTGTGGCACTGCAGTCTCACTTTTGCAAAATATTAAGTTTGGATAGGGCTGATTGCTGGTGATGGTCACACTGGTGTGTAGCTGCAGATTTTTTTCTGTGGTTTAGATTGTTTGTCTGTTTATTTGTTGTGTGATGCCTTGCCCATTGTAGATTGATCCTATTTTGTCAGTCAAAAGGCTTTATAATCAGTCATGTGCTTTATTTTGACTATCGGAATTTTAGCAAGGTGATGGTTTGGCATCAGTGGCACACCCGTGCAAGATTTTAACAGCTTTCCCTTTGTTCTCGCTTGTTCTTATACTGAGATTGGAGAGTCTCTCTGTTTTTTTTTCTTTACTAAAATATATGTAAGTAGTGATCAACAATTTATTCCTGATGTTGTGCTTTATAGCAGTACATTCATGCCTTGCTAACTGATTGTGGTTATACATACTCCACAATTTTTCATCAACTCTAAATGGTACATCAGAGCCAGACTAGTGTTTTCTCTCTCTTTGTTACATTGGTTTCGATTAACTTTCAGTTGTTATGCTAGCATCATTCCACATTATACATTATTTATTTGGCACCTGTGTATTATGCCTCTTGAATAATAACTAGTTGATTGAAGGTCCTTTTCCTTTTGCTAGTCAATATGGAGTTCAGTTCATCTACTGCTTGACTGTTCTGGAATGTCTGATTCTATATGCATCTGTATACACATATTTGATCTCTCTGTCTCTCTCTCCCTATATATATATATATATATATATATATATATATATATATATATATATATATATATACACACAGAGAGAGAGAGAGAGGGGAGGGAGGGAGAGAGAGATATAGATTTCTTTATAGTTATCTATACACACACAAACACAAACACATAGTGTGTGATCTCATATGTATAATTAGCAGGTGGTGTTGGTGCCCTAGTCCTCCACATGATGGGTGCATTGGGGTTTACCTCCCTGGCAAAATGAATGCATTACTTTAATATCTAGAGTTCACATTTTGCATGCATTGGGACTGGTGCTCAGCACATGTGTAGTGTCGACATTTGCAAAGTTGAAATTTGTTGGTCGACTTTATGAACATCTATGTTAGGGTGTTTCAATAAAATTCAATATATGCATGAATGTATTCTTTACAAACTACTACAAAAGGAATGACAAAGTAAAGTATCTGAAAATTCGTATTTCTTCATTATGTTTAAATAATGTGTACAGCTATGATAGCAGTGCTAAGGTTCATTATTTTCTCAAGATAGTACTTCTATCCTGTGTCTACATAAGCTCAGTAAAGATGGAAGATGAAAGAAATGTACAAGACGATTGGAAAGTAGGAGGGGTTTGATTTTATGTATAGCAGCTGATGCACGAACTTTTCCAAAAAATGACTGTTTCTCCCTAATGTTATAACAACTGGGTACTGAGTAACCTTGTATAGCTAAACTACAGATAAACTATAGTTCTTACTATGCAAGAAATAGCTCTACGTTGAATCACTGACTTTCACAAAGTTAATGATCCAAAATCCTAAAAATTATTGCCCAAAACAAAGACGGGCAAAAAATGTAACTTTAAGAGTTTTTTGGGGTAAGCCCCACCCAAACATATATATACAATATGTACCAACTCCACAGTTGCACCAGTTTGAAAAAGACAGAAATCTCCCAAAAGAAATAAATACTTGCCATGCAGACTAATGACATCGGCAGTAATTTCCTGTTGAAAACACTGATCAACATTCTGACTCTTGATGTTTTTTTTTTCTGTCAGCAAAGGAAGCTGTAGGAGTTTCACCTCGACCACCAGCAGAGGAGCCCCAAAATATTAATAAGAGCAACTTTAACTATGTCACCCTACCATGATTGTCTGTAAGAAGTATTCCCCTGCCAAATATATGTTTAGAAGCATTTAATCATTTTTAGACATACAGAAATCAATTGTCAATTGTTCCTTTCTTAGTGCAAAAGTGCAGTGTCAATAAAATATTGCACCATTATTTCAAATTCAGACATTTTGCTTTGAACAATCTATATGACTGGTGTTCTCTTCATTATCTGCCTGTTTAATCATATTTATGCTAATCAAGGACAGAACTGCAGCACCTCCAACCTGGACTGTTCACTCATGTTTCTGAAGTGATTCACTGATGTCCACAGTGGTATTACTGAGGGAAATAGACTACTGGAAACTAAAGTCATTATGCTGGTGTGATTTGACACTTTTGGCAAGGTATCTGTATCTGAAATTTCTCTAACTTCATTAAAAGTTTCTGATTCTAGGGCTTCCATATTTTAAGGAAAGTTATTGTCACATGTAAGGCTTATTCCTTTCTAATAAACACATTATTACTGTCATTGATTCAAAATCCTTGGAGGGTAGCACAAAGGTATAGCTCTAGTTTTAATCACCAACAGAGACCTGAAAGTAAGTCCTCTGTTCTTTTCTGATTATTGTTGGTATTAGTACCACTAGTCTGAACTCTATTGAATTCAGCAAAAAGGTTTTTTTTCCCTTATTCTGGGCTATAATTAGTTATATAATTAAACAATGTCTATGGCTATATATAAGATAAGGCAGCTCCATAAAAGCCTTACAATATTATAATAATTTAGGAATCTAAATTCCATGAAGCCTTTTATTATATTTTCAGAAACACATTTTATAAAATCATTAAAACCTAAGAAATATTAATACGTTGTGCTGACTGATTAACAATATTGCTCTCAGCTATGTATCTAAAAATAAGTATCATCCTATAACAGAATAAACTTCAGCTCTCATTCCTTGTTTTGATATCTGTAATGCATGAACAATTAATTAATTAAGTAATGTTTAAAGCAGCCAAAGGTGATTATTTGGATTAAATATTCAGGCTGCTTGCTTGACGTTTGCCCCCAGATGAGTATGCTTACACCATTGTCAGTCACAGTAATAGTGCAATATAAACATCTTCAGGTAAACAAAACATATTTCCACACCATAAAATAAAAGCTCTGTGGTGCAACAAACAAACAAACAAATAAATAAATAAGTAAATAAATACTGCAAATAAATCAATTTTATATACCGTAAGACATACCCCTACAAAACTATGACAAACGTGAAAGCATAAATAATATGCAAAGAAAAAATGATAAATCATTTTGAGTGATTGTTTCTTTTCTGTCTGGGATATGTTTCTTTCTATATTATAAATCTATTTCTGCTTTTCATTCTTCATTTCTTAAAATAAAGCTTAAGGAATCAGCCTGATCTTCTGCAAGCTTCTATGAATTTAAGCTCTTGGAAAGCAAGCAAGCCAAAATTTCTGCTTAGTGGTATTTTCACACCAACCAGCTACCATTTCTGCTAAGTTATGCAAATTACATCTTGTTGCATTATTGCATTAGTTATCTTTTTAAGTGGTTTTCCTCGAACAGTGTTGGCTTTCATAGCCAGCCACAAGGTTTCTTTCAGCTTAACACATGAGGAATTTCTTCAATGGGCTGTATACTTTGTACTGTTTTGATCTTAAAAGAAAATGTTTTGAATTACGCTAGTGTGTATAAAGGCGCATACACACACACACACACACACACACACACACACACACACACACACACACACACACACACACACACACACTTGTTTTTCATAGCTTCTCTTTTATCTGTACAACTGCATGACTACAAACAAGCAAGACACAGACTATGATTAATCAGTTTTGAACATTATTAAACAGTGGTTTGGTGGTGTGTCTTTGCACAAAAACTTCCCCTAGAATTTTTAAATTAAAAGCAGTTCCAGAACATAAAACACATATAAGTACAGAAGGATGCAGAAGACATCTGTCATCCAACATTTTTTTGTAAAATTTTCCATGGCTTTTCACAAGCCATTTCTGGGACAAGATTGTGAGAATATTGTTGGAAGTGATGGATCTATGGCTCTATGGATCCATGTATGTAATTAAGTGGTGTAATAAGTAAGAGGATATTTCAAAAATGACTGCATGGGTGAGCATAAGCAGCTAAAATATGTTTATGTTAAGGACCTGAGGTAATATCAAAGAAGTTTTGAAAACAGATTAATAAGGTGCTTACTGTATCCTTCTAAAAATCAAAGCAGACTGCAGATTGTTTACAGGCATTCACAATTCAGGTTTTCTTGTTTTGTTTTGTTTTTTAAAGAATACGTTCTGCTACACCATCATGATTCAAATGGACTGGAAGAGAGCCAGGTGGCAACTATGTGGATGTCATACTTTCTGCATGGAAAGAAAAAAATCAATTTCTATGAAAAGACTTGCATTTATGTAGTGGTCTTGGCCACATAAAGGAAAATTTGCGCCTAGTAGCTGTCACAAATGCCAAAGTAGAGCAGCTACTAAACATGCACATAACAAATATATATATATATATATATATATATATATATATATATATATATATATATATATATATATATATATATATATATATATATATATATATATATATATATATATATATATATATATATATATATATATATATATATGCATGCATGTATATCTGAATTTCTCAAGGATCGGTGGATTTACTACTCCAGACAGAGAGAAAAAGGCTTGCTGTAAATAATCATATGGCAAAAGAGCTGTGAATCTCAAAGGACAGATGCTCAATAGTTTTTAACTCCAGTTAGTGAGAAAGAATGAGCACTTACAAACACCTTGCTATTGGATCATTTCTTGTGCCCAAAAACCTAAACAATGATGGGGAATAAAATGTAAGACCCAGGAAGACAAATTCCTAAAGAAAGTATCATGAGATTTCATTTAAACCCTACATGGTCTGCACTGAGGAAGTTGAACAGCACACTGGTGCTAAGAAACAGAAATAATTCACTGAATGATACTTTTCAGGCTAGGCAGTACACAACTTGTTATGTAGAGAGGAAAATACCCTCTGGAAAAAGATATACTTAGGATGGTGTTGTCCTGTAGCAAAATGAATGAAAACAGCCAGGAGGCAGACATCAAAGCAATACTAAATTTTTGAAACACATTAACTGACTATTAATTTGGTGTAATTCTGATAAAGATATGCTGGTTCACATCCGCATAGCTAAGAACAGCTAGGTCTAAAAAAGTCTGCTACTTTTCAGCTCTACGTTAACTATTGAAAATGTCCATAAAAAAAGACAAAAAATGCAATTTTTTTGATTTTGTGTGTGTGTGTGTGTGTGTGTGTGTGTGTGTGTGTGTGTGTGTGTGTGTGTGTGTGTGTGTGTGTGTGTGTGTGTGTGTATGTGTGTGGCATAATTGCCTTTCTCTGGTTACTTTTATGTCAGTTGCATTGACACTAGATTTGTCATTCCCATTTAAACAGAATCACAATTTCTCAGAACTGCTGAACACCACAGCAACATATTCATATTCAGTTTATTGGGGCTATCTGCCTAAGTATCCTATAACATATCTTATATGAAACACAGGCAATGCCATGATAGGGATATAAGTTAAAAACCTCTAGATAATGGTCAAATCTTAAAATACCCTATGGGAGAAAAAATGTTGTCCAACAGGATAATAATGTACAGGTATCGCCTCGCAAAAAATGTCCATCATTTCATTGCTACAACAAGATATGGACAGAGAAAAAGCAGACAGCTGTGATAATGTGTACTGTCAATAAACACAGCTGTTAAGTGAGCAAGAAATCAATAATAATAATAAAAATAATAAAAATTCATGTAGCAAATGCAACTGCAGCAGCAGTCACCAGGATGTATTGTTTTACTGCCCTTTTGCTAAGCTCAGCTTAAGAAGCCGTGTTTAGTAACCATTACAAAAATAAAGAAAAGAAACTTAATGCAATTACCAGTATGTGTGTGTTTGTGTGTGTGTGTGTGTGTGTGTGTGTGTGTGTGTGTGTGTGTGTGTGTGTGTGTGTGTGTGTGTGTGTGTGTGTGTGTGTGTCTGATTAACAGAAAGACAGAATGAGTAAGTGAACAAGAGATAGAGACAGAGAGAGAGGGAGAGAACATATGTCTCAACGCTGCAAAAATTCTGGACAAAGCCAACAATAATGATGGACAAAAACATAAAATCAGGTAAAATATTTAAATATAACTCTAATTCAATTAAAAAAAATAAATAGAGCAAGAGGATTTCCATCAGCACACATTTTCTGAAAAATGAAAATTATGAAATTATTATGTGGCTTTATCGACTGACTATGATCCTCAATGATTTACTAAAAAATCAGCCATTTTGGAGGACAGAACAAAAAGATAAGGCAAAATCATGGGCAGCTGAGAGACATGGGGATTGCAATACCTTGCACTGTACGATTTTTTCCTATCATTTCATCCTAAAATATTTTGCTTTCACACCTGTTTGTAGAGTTTGACTGCTGGCTACATATATGCCGTTAAGTACATTTTTTAGTGAATGGTCCCATTACAGCACATTTTATATTAATATGTAGGCTGTTTCTTTAGCAGCAACATTTTATTTTCACTAGATAAAGCTCAGTGATATAATGTCTATGTTCAGAAGATATATTCACATGGTTAAAATTGCATTGATTCAGTTTCAATAAGACTAACATCCTTAGAAGTAATAAGAAACCAAGATATTCTTTCTAATATCTTTAGATATGCACTATGGCTACTAATCCAGTTATCAGGCTATTTTCAGAATAGGGATGCAGCATATGTTTCAAAATTTCTGAAATGCTGCTTTGAAGTGATTTTTATAATATTAATTATTGTGATTAGCTATGTGATCCATCACATTTTATTAAATGTAACTGCAATATTTTCTGGTTGTACAGATAAAATGCATCTTCTTTTTTAATGATTTGGGTTTCAGCACTCTCTCTTATTTCTAGAAATGTGTGTTACCATTCTTTTAGGGGGATCTAGATTCACCTGAAAAGAGTCAAGTATTAACTATTTTATTTAGAAACAAGACTTATTCGATGTTTTACATTCTTTGCATAATTATAATTGGTCATATAACTCCTGTTGGCTACAGTCTTCCTTGTCTTCATTATTTCATTCTTTTTTTTCTTTTAATTTAATGTGCTTTAACTGATGTTGTTTATAAACAGCTATGTATTTTAAAAGAGTGGGGATGTTTTACCTTTCCTATAAATATCTGTGTTATATTCGTTTGAATTTTATGTTATCTTTGTGTTGGGAGTTGTTTAGTAATGTATTCAAGCAATGAATCACAAAATATTTGAACTATGCCTGTGCAGTAGCTATTTTTGAATAATATTCCATTTTTTTTCTTAAAATGCTGGCACATCTTTGTTATAGGACAATGATCCTCACTGTGCATTATTATGTCACCCATTTGCTTGGACCTGGGATCACATTATGACTAAGGAATATAAACCTTAATAAAGTGGGGAAGGGAAGAATGTCCCACTTGCCTTATCTAAAAGAGAGGGACACTATGTCTCCCATTAACACATCTGAGTGAGTCCAACATACATGGCAAATATGGAAAACTTGATGTGTAAGGCAGAATAACAGGGGATGTGAGGCACTCACTGATCTGAATAGTATTTAACATAGTCAATTTCATTCCTCTATGTATGTACTGCTTGGACAACACAGACAAATGCAGTGTATTATATATGAAATACTCTATTTATTATATGAGAGAGCACTTTGACTTCTATTTATGTTCCATGGAAGCAGACTTGTCAGGAGCTAGATTGGGAGAGTTAGAAACAGAAAATGTTAAAATTCATCACATCTATTAGCCACTCTTGGTTCCTAATACCACAGTTCTATTTTGATTTTGTAGCATTACAGATTAATTTCATCTGAGGACATCCAAGGGTATGATTATTTCTTTTTGGAATGACACATTGTCACTTCCTTGGAATATCACATGGAAATCAAACTAACATTCTACCATGAGGTAACATTCAGCATTTTCGAAGTCCTAAATTCCATTTTATCATGCGTGATTACTTGTAGTCACAAGTAAATTAACTATCTGTATGAATGTGTGGTTAAATATAAAACATGCCTTGATATATTTAGTTCGTTATTTACTATTTATATGTTTAACATTTATCAACACAACAGTTCTAAACCATATCTTATTACTTACTATTTTGCATTCTTTTTTATTACTTTTCAGCTAACCATTGTCTGCCATTAGGGCCTTTTTCTGACCATCAGACTGACTGGGTACTTGTCCTCCCCTGCATTTTCTCTGATGCATGAGCATCATACTGCTGTTGAGGGGTATTTTGTATTGAGCCATAACTTTCACAGTCTCAGCACATGCCTGTAGTGCCTATGGTTGGACATGCTGGTGTATTGTCCTGCCTTCACTGTGACTAAGTCACAGTCCCCCACCTATCCCCTACTAAAGATGATGCTCCCTTCTGACTCCCCAACCTCTGCAAGGAAACATTCCCAGGAGCATCCAAACATACTCCCAAACCCTATGACAGACACTGCCATCCCTCCCCCACTAGTGCCTGAGATGCTTAAGCCACTAATGGAGCCTGGTATCCTAGGCCATAGGCAGGCTTGTATCCCCTACATCATGGTTCTGGTCCTTATTAACCAATGTTAATTTTTATTAAGCAACCACATGTCCAAAAACAAACAGACAGACATACATACCACAGACAAACATAAACACACACACACACACACACACACACACACACACACACACACACACACACACACACACACACACACAGAGAAAGACAGCAAAGAGATAAATAGGCAAACCGAAAGATATAGAGACAGACAGAAAAAAAAATGCACAAGATGTCTGATCAAAGACTTGACTTATTTAAATAAATATTTGTTATACATGCAAAAGGCTTCACCATACTGAAACAAAATAAAAACATCACACTTTAAATAATATCACTAAGCTGTCACATGATAAAAAACACCAGTGGACTCAATGCTGTATCCTATCAGAAGACTAATAACCTGAGAATACAGTCCATCAGTTTCCATTGACTTGTGCACCTTTAGTTTTCAGAGATCTTAAAAGACCATCTCTTCCATAAGACAAGTATTAATACACTGTCCACCTACTATTTTATTAGCAAGAAATGAAATGCCTGTTGCTCTTCCTTAAAAACTGCTTATCAGAAGTGGGCAGAGAGTGATTCCTCATCATTTTACTAAATCAATTTGGTTTTGCTGCTCATTCTCTTTGTCTTTCTGTGTGCAGACATTTGCCTTGCTGCTCTGCCTCTTTACTTAGTGCAAACGTATCCTGATATCTCAATAAATTCTGCTCAAGAAATGAGTGACTGAGACAGCAGCAAGATACTGTAGATAAAATATGGTTTCATTTTGGAAAAAAAAAACTAGACGCTGGTGAGAGGTGGTAGCAAACTGTGAACTACATGCCTGTGTCATCAACAGCATTAGTGGTTTTCCGCATGTAAGTGAGAAATATAATCCATCCATCATGTATTTAGTTTGAGAAATGGACCTTCTTCCAGTAGTCCATGCCTGACATACTTCCTGTAGCAGCCTCATAAGTAAATCAACAGACTCCTTTCAAAACAGGGGAGTAAACGTTCTACTCCATGATTGTCCTGTATTGTTTAGCTTCTTACTACATCATTGGCATTTAACTAAGTCATCCTAGAAAAATAATTTCAGCTACTTGTATCCAACATGATATCCTTTCAACCACTAACCAAAAATCATAGCAACATCTGAGGATGGGAACATAAAATTACTATTGAACTGACAATATTCTTCAATGATCGATTTGTTGCTTCGACTTCACTGTCCACTATAATGCTAGCAAAATTATTATGTGGCTCTCTTCCACTGCTCAGTCTTGGGATCCATTCATTTTTAGTCATGAACACAACTCCAACACACTTAAAATCTTCTTCTTAGGGGCGCTTCTGCTCTTCACCTGCAAACAGCAATTCACTCTTTTCCACAAGATAATAATGATCTCTACTTTGGAGGTTCTAATATGCATCCCATCCACATTACACTTGGCAATAAACCACTGCAGTATATCTGGCAAATCATAGTCACTACAGCCTAAAAGTATAACATTATCTATAAACAGTTATGTAACACCCTTTCCCCGCTGAATGCTATCCACAATTTGGTTGCATTTTGGTACCCTGTCCATGAGAATCAAGATACATCTTTTGAGAAATCTAAGACTCTTGCTAACTGTACTTAATATAAGTAGTGTTTTTTTCTCCTGAAATACAGGAGCTGAATGTCACGCAGCAGTGATGATGGGACCCATAATATATTCCATGTACTATGTCTTGCAGCTTCTCCAGGTCCACAAATGGTATATTAACAGTACTTGGAAAGTCTCTTAAAGGCAGTAAATTTATAGGATGGACAAAGAGTCAAACCATAAATCTATACTTGTCTACCTGACTCAGTTGGTCATCTATTGATTAAGCTTTTCCTTCTAGCACCCGGTCATAAGCTTTTTTTAGGAGTTTTCCACCTAGCACACTATCATAAACTTTTTAGAAGTTTTCTTTCCAGCACCCTATCATAAGCTTTTTTAAGAGTTTTCCTTCTTGCACCCTATCATAAACTTTTTAGGAGGCTGAGTAGTATGAGAACTCTCCTCTTTTTTCAAATTTAGAAAATGACTCCCATTTCATATTCAGGAGGTACTGTGTCTGTCATCTACACCACAGTGAAGGAGCACATAAATATCCCACCAATGTCTATCACCTTTGTAGTTCCACCTGAATCCCATTCACTTTGCAGCTTTGTCACTGAAAAGGTCTTTAGCATGCAATGGCACAATATACAGAAATGGACAAAATATCTCTAGATGCTTCTAGCAAAATCTTGACAAAATATATCTGGCATGGTTTAGATTTACTCAGACTGTTAGTCTCACCTTCAGAGAGTGTCATCATTCATGGCAAACATTTCCCAACATTTTTGATAACAGTCTGTGTGTATCATCCCTTCTTCTTCTGTGCTACAGAGCCATTTACCAGAATTTATTTGAAGCCATTTGAAAAATCATTGTTCATGACCTCATCAAATTCATCCCACAACCATGCCCTTGTTTAGATGACTGATGTATCTGCTGCCCTCCTGTCCTTTTGATATATGCTGGCTATTCTGGAAAATATTCTTCAAGCACTACATGGAAAATGTCTTTGAATAATGTGATGGGTTTACTCCAGTTTTGTCTGCCACCAGCTTCTAGTTTTTTTGTCCAAAATGAAACCATATTTTATCTTCAGCATCTTGCTGCTGTCTCAGTCATTCATTTCTTGAGCAGAGTTCATTCAGATATCAGGATATTTTCACACTAAGCGCATTTATGAGCATTCTTGTGTTTGAGTGTTGTACTTGTTAATAACAATCTTTGACTAACACAAAACAGCAATATCAGTTCATTATTCAGTTTTAGATCATGACTGACCATTCCCTCAGTGACATTCACTACTTGTAGCCATCTTATGCCACATGAGCAATGAGGCCTTCAAGTAGAACTACAAAGTCAGTAGTTTGGTGCCTTATCAAACTCCATACAAATGATCCCTAAGAAGGTCCCAAATAAGTATTAGGTGAATATTCACAAACAAGCTGGAGCATTTTACTTTCTGTAACATTTTCCATAATGCCTTGATTATTATTACAAATGCCAACTTTATGGCACAGAGTCAGAGTATAAGTATCCTTATAAATGCCCCTTTTACTTACCCCTGGCATCTCCTTTTTAAAATACAAGATATGTTTCTCCCTTCCAGATATCTGTAGCATTTCTTTCAACAGTCTATGTTTCCTTGATTGCCTTTCTGCTTAACATGGGCTATAACTGGCAAAACACTCTGTCCTTTTGCCTTCTGCATTTTCATATACTTACTAAGTAGTATATGTCTGTTCCATAAACATTTATTGGTATCCTGATTCAAACTGTATTGCTTTACCTTGTTCATGTTGATTATTTGCGTATGTATTTCACAAGAATGGTTATTTCTCTGTTTGTAGTTTTGGTGTAACCCCACTGTCTTTCCATGGTACTGTTATGCATATGCTGCGGTGAGTTTCTAAGGCATTCTTCCACTCTTTCATCATCTGTCCTCCTAACATCATATTCCCTCACTTCCGATTGCCTTGCTCTTAGAGTTAAGATAATGTCAAGCCTCACTGTTTGCTGGTCACATCTTGCCAGACTTTTGCTCCTTCCATATCTGTGATGCTTTGCTCCTAACCATTTGGGATCAGTGTGGAAACCCTTGTATAAATTTTGTGGCAAATTACAATACCCATTTTGATGTTCAGTACATCCACTTCTTATTGACTTGTTTACTCTCTTCTGTTTTGTTAATGGCCTCTCTTGCATACTTTAACAATTTCTCCACCCTGTTATTGACCGTGTATATTAGTTGTCTTGCTACTACTTTTATGTGTACTTATTTCTGTTACTGCCACTATAAAAAAAAATATCATTCTTACATGAAAGCCAATAGTTCAAGAATCTGGTTTGCTACGAATAAATTGTAAACAATGCATCATCAAGTGTATTTTGTACTTGCTGCTGGCTTTATCTGTCAGCCATCTTGTATTGTCACAAAATGTCAAAAATTTTTGACTGATATTTTTGGTCTGCCTCTCATAAAATTTGTGGTTTTCTGGAAAATCATTGACAATTGTTATCATGAATTTCAGCTTCAGACGTTATACCTTTCACATGTTAATACAAAACCAGCTATTTTAGCAACTAAGTTTATAATAGCAATGTTTATAATCTGTCCCTAATTCTGGGTCTTTGTTCCCAATTATTTTGGCCTTTGTCCTGATTTGTTGTGCTCAGAGATTGGGAAATATAATCCTAAGCATTGCTGTAGTCTGTTTCACTAACTCCCTTGATATCTTGAAAATAAATATCATGGCTTTAAAGCTTTCTTTTTATTCCACATTGGGAGTTTAAATGCTTGATAATGAAACACAAATGTGTCCCCTAATATATTGAAATGTCTCCAGGTTGCACTCTGTCATCAGATCAGTATAGGAATGCAGACATTTTTTTTGCCAGCCCCTAAATAAGCTAAATTCTTAAATGTTGACAATTCTTCAACCTTTTGTCAAACCCCATGAGAAAGCACAGACTTTGCTCACCTACTTAGTAGTAAGGTAGCAGCTACAGAAGTTATACCACATTTATTTAGTTATTGTTCATAGGTTCATAGGTTCATAGGTTCATACTAGGCTATCTGCCCTGGGGCATTTATAAGCCTAGCCCGATTGTGTTTGGCTTATGCCACCCCTTGATTTGAGTATACTGTGCCCTTTTTAAAGTTTAGTTTACTGTGCTTCTGTCTAATAGTGACACGGAAGTAATCCCCGGGACAAACCTACGATCCCCCATCCACTCATCAAGATTCTTCTTTAAGAGAGTCAGTGAGGTGCTCTGCCTAACATGAATTGAAATTCTATTCCAGAGTGAAGGGAGCCTCTGGGTTATGAATCTGTCCCTCCAGCATGTTCTATTTATTTCTGTGCTGAGGTTCAAGTCCCTCGAGCGCGTGGCTCTAAGGGATTTAGATTTATTGAGGTGGAGCATGTCCATTAAATCTGGGTTGGACATAGCTTTATATGTCAGGCATAGATCGCCTCAAAGTAGGCGGTATGCAACTGAGTAGAGCTGGAGTTTTTTTAACTGAGCAGCATATGGCATCTGTTTGAGTCCCTTGATCCTCCTGGCGAGGTACTTTTGGGGTCTTTCTAATTACTGCAGGTGTCGGGTAAGGTACATCCCAAAGGGGGCATTGTATTCTATGATGGGCCTGATGAGGGATGAATAAAGGGGCATGATTACCTCTCTTGATCTAGATGTGAATCCTTCCATGATGAGGTGGGCTATGTAGAAGGTCTTTCTAACCACTTTGGCAATGTGGTTGTCAAAGGAGAGATTGCTATCAACTTGGGTCCCCAGATCCCTAATTACTTTCTCTGTACTTAATGGGTTACCACCTATGTGGTAATTTGTGGGCACATTGTTTTTGCCAAAGGGTATGACTATACACTTTTTGGCATTTAGCTTTAGACCATGGTTCTGGCACCAGTTATCCATCTCTGCGAGACCTTTTTGAAGGATGTTTGTGTCAGCTGGAGAGTCGATTATGGCGCCCAGTTTGCAGTCATCTGCGAACTCGGTGAGCCATAGTCCTCCCACGTTGGCCTGTACCTCAGAAAAGTAAATACCGAACAAGAGAGGTCCCAGGACAGAACCTTGTGGGATGCCACTTGTGACCGGTTTCGAGTTTGACATGGCTCCAGCAACTCTGACTCTGTGGGTTCTGTCTTTGAGCCAGTTTGTGACCCATCTTGTGACATAGGGGTTTATATTTAGGCTGGATAGCTTATCTATGATGCCCGAGTGGGGTATTGTGTCAAATGCCTTTGCGAGGTCCAGATAGGCTATGTGGACTACCTTCCCTTCATCTATGGCCTTGGTGACTGTTTCGAAGAAGTCGACCAGGATCAAAAGGCAGGATCTGCCCATGACAAAGCCAAATTGGGTTGGATCTGTTGTCTGTAAGTCCCCAATGTCTTTGTTTATGAGTTCCATGATGATCCTCTCCATAGCCTTGCAGACTAGGCTAGTCAGGCTTATGGGGTGATAGTTTCCAGGGTCCGTAGAGGCGCCACCTTTGTGGAGTGGGACCACTGTTGCTGTACGCCATTCTTTGGGCACATATCCTGTAGTGAGGCTGAGATTGTACAGCAGTTTTACTTGAGGGATTAGTTCTTCTTGGAGTTCATGTAGGATGCAACCCGGGATGCCATCTGGTCCCATGGGAGCAGTGTTTTTTGCTTTGGAGAGGGCGGCCTTCACCTGAGCATCAGAGATGTTTGGGAGGCTGCACTCTGCCGGGATAGATACTTGCTCTTTTGGAGGGGATGGGGTGGAGAAGTTTGCACTGAACCTGTCTGCCAGGATATTGGCGATGTCTGTGGGTTCAGTGTATTTTTTGTCGTTTAGAATCAACTCAGAACAAGTCTGGGAGTTGCATCCCAGGTTCCTAACATAACTGAAAAAAGCCTTATGATTGTCTTTAGTATCCTGTGCAATTTTTCTCTCAAAGCTGGCCTTGGAGGATTTTATGAGGGATCGTAATTTTTGCTAGTACTGATTAGAGATGCCTTCCCTTTTAGGGATTTTGCTCTATCATATAGTAGCTTCCTCCTTCTGTTGTACAGTTTATTTATGGCTGGGGTCCATCAGACCGGACGCCTGCCTTTGGATGATTGGGTCTTGATTTTGTTTGGGATAGCATGATCCATGCATTCCTGGAGATGTCCGTAGAATGTGTTTATATAGGGTTCTGCAGTTTGGGCCGTAGTTTCCACTGGCCCTGGGGCCTTGAAGGATTCCACTTCAGTTTTGAGAAGTGTGAAGTTCGCTTTTGAGAAGTTTTTCACTGTGGTTTTCTGGGCTGGGGGTGGGGTTGGGATGTGGATATCCAATGAAATTAATTTATGGTCTGATCTTACCAATGAGGGATATACTTCTGGTATGGAGCATAGAGTCCCATTGTTGGTAATGATCAGGTCTAGTATGTTTTCCCCTCTTGTGGGAGTGGTGACTAGTTGTTCCATAGCATTTGAGTTTATAAATTCCAGGAACATTTGGGCTAAGGTGCTGGGGCTTGAGTAATGCTCCCAGTCTATGTTTGGGTAGTTGAAGTCACCCAATATAATGGTGTTCAGAGAGATCTTCATGTTCTCCAATGTTTTCAGGAAAGCCGAGTGGGATTCCTGACTTTGAGACAGTGGTCTGTAGGATGCTATAAACTGAAAAGCAGTCTTGCCCACTGTCAGTTGCACATGGATGGTCTCCGATACTTCGTGCAATGCCACTAACCTGGAGGTGTGGATATCCTTGATAAATATGGAAACTCCCCCTCCTTTTGTGGTTTGGTCCAGGTTTTGGGGCCGAAAAGCATGATATGGTTTGTATTTATTTAACATTTGATTCCTTTATCAGCTAGGTTACTTGATCCTAAGCGGAATAATGACATCAAGCCCCTTAACCTCAGCAACTACTGTTTTATATTCTGAGCAATCTTTCCCTGTTCTTTCCTTTCATTGCTCCAGAAATGTTTTCCAATATCTTCTCTCTTGTCTTACTTTTGCACTCGTAAGAAATAATGTGCACACAGAAGACTTATATATACTGTACAATGTTATGTTTTTTTTCTTCCAATTATTGTTACCTTTGACATGTTTGCTGACTACTGTTCGCATGACACATTGATCATCATCAGGAAAACATCTCGCTGGCACCCATTTCCCTTTTTGTGACTACTGGAATATATTTAATGTGTACGAGTGTGTGTGTGTTTGTGTGTGTGTGTGTGTGTGTGTGTGTGTGTGTGTGTGTGTGTGTGTGTGTGTGTGTGTGTGTGCGCGCGCGTGTGCAGGCATGAGTGTGTGTGTGCACGTGTGTGCGTGCATGTGTGTGTATGCACATGTGTGCATGTGTGTGAGTGTGTGTGCACGTGGGTGTGCGCATGTGTGTGTGCATGCGTGTGTATGCGCGTGTGCGTGCGTGTGTGCGCGAGTGCGCACATGCATGTGTGTGCATGTGCACACGTGTGCGTGGGTGCACATGTGTGTGCACGCGTGTGTGCATGTGTGTGTGCATGGGTGTGTGCGCGCGCGTGTGTGCTTGTGCATACACATGCATGTGTGTGTGTGTGCACGCACGCGTGTGTGTGTATATATGTTTGTATATCTCTATCTCTATCTTTATATCTTTTTATATATCTATATCTGTATCAATATCTATATCTATCTACATCTGTCTATATATCAATCTCTCTAAATATGTATAAAGCAATATATAGATATATATATATATATATATATATATATATATATATATATATATATATATATATATATATATATATATATATAGATATAGATATACTGATGATAGGTCTTTACTCACTTATACTATGCGGTATAACTGTTTCAGGTTTTTATTATTTATGTTAATATAATTAATCTATAGTATGTTTTATTAGTTAAATGATCATCTTATTACTTGCGGTATTTCTATTTCATTACTAGTTGTGTAAATAGGTAATAACACACAAAAAGAATAACTCCTGATCTATGTTCAAATGTAATAGCCAGCTTTGGCAAAGGAAAAAACAAATCAACAAACAAATGAATAAAGCATATTCTACTTGTTTCCTGTGGGGTTTGTTGTGACCTTCCTGTAGTTTTCTATTATGATGGTAGCCTGTACCAGCCCCAAATCAGTTTCACTTTCCTGAGAGAGTTATTTGGACTCTGGCAGGGGCATATCTCATACCTTCAGATGACTAAGCTTCTGATTCATATGCATGCTAGATTATTTTATACTGAAAATTTCTGCTTTTGCCTTGTCTGTGATTTTTTTCTGTAGAAGATGCCCACATTAAATCATCAGAATATAATAAATAACCTGAAAAAAACTACTTTATCTACTGGCTGAAATGGATATTAGCAGCAATAGACAGGGCAAATTTACTCCCTCATAGTTCCCTGAAAACCAGTGTACCATAACAAGTTTGTTATGTTACAGTTTTACAACAGACTTGCTAACTTATTTTATAGTTTGCAAAATGCAGTATCGTTTTCTAAGCATTTTTTTTAAGATTACTTAATTTGCTAATTTGTTAAATGGGTATCAGAAGCAGAAGGCAGTGCAGTTTTGACTGAACATTTTATATGATACGTGCCTGTAGCACAAAGAATAGTGTATAAATATTAACTCCGTAGCATGGGCCTATATAGTGTGATCTAAACTCAAAAATATCTAAAGACAGAACAAAATCTAACAATATCCAAAACCAATGTTTTCACAGGGGGCAAGCCTACCTGTACCCCTGTGGGGGGGGGGGGTTGTTCCCCCAAATCCCCCTGGTTAATTGCATATACCAACTCTAAGGTTGCACAATAGTGGAGAAGGGGTATAAATCCTTCCTTAGTACATAACTTCAGTTTTGATGATATTTTGTGATTATATGCTTTTGAGCTCTGATACTGTTTGTCAGTCTTTTGTGTTTAGATATTTGAGAGTTTAGATTCTCTCTGTCTTATATATATATATAAGTTAAATACTTACTCTAACTTATCCTGCCAACCTTTCATACTTATTATATTATCTAAGTCTAATTCCTTTGATTCTTCCTTTCCTTCTCTCCACAACATGTCCATCAAAGCTTACAAATCATCTTCTAAGACCTCTGTAATAGAAACAACTCTATTAAAGCTAACACTTCTACTGAGTATTTCTCTTGTTCTTACTCTACCCTACTTCCTGACCTGGTATGAATCACACCTTAACTGCCACCTTATCTACTCTCCCAAACATACAGCCTCTGACTTTGAAAGCCTAAACTTTACTCACGCAAATATTACATCTACCCCTAGCTACCTTCTAGCTAGATATCATAGGCTGTCTCATAATAAAACCCAGACTCTCTTGCTCAGGAAACTAAAATACTTACTGAACTCCTCTAACAAAGCCTACCTTGAATATCACCACTCCATCTTGGCAGATGGGGACATTCACCCAAACCCAGGACCCTTAGCCTCTATATCTGATGCTTTACCTGTTACACTAAACTCTTCCCTACTAATACCAACCTCCAATGCTAATACTCTACTTATAGGGCACCTTAATATACGAAGTGTCAATAACAAAATCACCCATCTCCACTCCCTTCTTGAACAACACTCCTTTGATATTCTCTGTTTAACTGAAACCTGGTTAAAACCCTTTACTACAGATAATGAAATCATTCCTCCAGGTTACAACATCTTAAGACTCGACCACAAAACTAAAAAAGGAGGAGGAGTGGCAATATTATTCAAAACTGAACTAAATGTAACATTAGTACCCTCTGAGAACCTAGACATTACCAAGACTGAACTTCTTATCTCAAAGCTTCAACTAAACCCAAAAAATCCATCTATATTATCTGTATTTATCTACCTCCTGGAAATAACTCGTCTACCATAGAAAATATCCTCAGTTGGGCCACCTCCACCTACCCACAAGAAACCATAATACTTGGTGACCTTAACCTTGACTGGTCCTCGTTAAACACTAACAACCCGACCTCTCATATTAACCTCTATGGCTTCACACAGACAATAGACACCTCTACCAGGACAAACAAACTCAACAACAAAGAAAGTATTCTTGACTGGATTCTCGTTAACAAACCACTTCTAAAATATCAATCTGGAACTTTACCCGATGACTTTAGTGATCACAAACTAACCTACATTCTAAGACAAAAAGCGCTAACAATACTCCCATCTATAGGACCCTCCATGATCTCAAACGATTCAACCCTATTCAATTTAAAAGTGAACTAAATGCCTGCAACTGGAATCCTCTAAAGACACTTCCTCTTGAAGAAGCTGTCCTTTACTTCAATACCACATTCCTAACAATTCTAGATAATCATGCTCCAAAACGCTCCATCGAATTAAATCTAAACCTGCCCCTTGGCTATCTAAAGATACAAGACAAAAATGTTACTTAGAAACAAATCCTGGACGAAATGGCGAACTAGCAAATCTCCAATAGACCATCAGACATTTAGGCACCTAAGAAACACTACCAAAAGCTATCTTCTCTGATAAAAGGAGTTATTATAGTAATCTCCAGCAAGCAAATCACAATAACCCTCAAAATTCTGGTCAACCCTAAATAAACTTCTTCACCCAGGACAGACTACCACTCCATCCCCTTCCGGGTCTGAAAAGTATTCCCTTGATATAGCCAATACCTTCAACTCATTCTTTATTGATACTATTAATTCCTTGGCCTCTCATCTCTCTAGTGACAACACTAATATCCCTGACCTTCCATCCCTCAAACTACCAACCTTTAGGCTACAACCCATCCCTACTTCCTTTATTCTGAAATGTATCCACAAACTCAAACCTTGCTCCCCCTCAGCTGACCAACTGCCATCTGAATTCCTTCAAAAGCAGCCTCTGAAATAGCCTATCCTATATCCATTCTCATTAATAGAACTGTTAATGAAGAAACCATACCTGATATCTGGAAAATCTCTCACATTATACCCTTACATAAAGGAGGGAACTCCTATGACTATTCTAATTATAGACCCATAGCTCTCTTATCCCCACTAGCAAAGATCATGGAAAAATGTGTTCACCATCAGTTAATGAACCACTTAATAAAAAACAACATTCTTACAAACTGTCAACATGGCTTTAGGCCTTTTCATAGCACAACCACCGCTCTCCTCTCCTTCACAGACTTTATTAACAAAAATCGCAATAATAACATCCTATCTTCAGCTCTCTTTATTGACCTGTCCAAGGCCTTTGACATGGTCAACCACTCTCCTCTTAAAATTCTCAAATCTCTTTCTTTAGAACCTAACGCTGTCCACTGGTTTAGTTCCTATCTCACTAACAGGAAACAGGCCGTCCTTTGGAATAAGGAACTCTCATCTCTTCTCCCAATCTCACTCGGAGTCCCCCAAGGCTCTATCCTTGGACCCCTTCTTTTCTCCCTCTTTATAAATGACCTACAAGTAGCTATTCCCCAGGCTACTTGTATACAATATGCTGATGATTCCACACTAATTTGCTCTGCTAAATCCATTTCTGAACTTCAAACAAATACTCAAACTGTATTTTCAAAAGTTGAAACTTGGTTCTTAAATCGTTGCCTACTCCTAAAGCAAAAAAGCAAACTCTTACTCTTTAAGCCTACTACCAGATCCCCAGCTTTAGATTTCACTATCTTATCTAACAATGGAACCATTATAACACCCGACCCTACTACCAAGCTGTTAGGTGTCACAATTGACAACAATCTTACCTTTGACTGTCATATCAACAACACCATTAAATGTGTAAATAGGAAACTCGGCTCTCTCTATAGAATTAAGACTTTCTTAACCTCCCCAGCCAAAACTACTCTTGCCCACTCTCATCTCATTTCCACTCTTCTCTACGCTTCTCCCATCTATACTAACCTCAAGAAAAACAATCTTTCCAAACTGTCTACTACCTACAATAACATAGCTAGATTTGTTACTGGGAAGCCTTTCAGAACTCACCACTGTCTGAATCTGCAGCAACTGAACTGGCTTGAACTGTCAAACATGTTACTTCTTTCCCAACTTACATTTGTCCAAAGAGCTTTCTACCAATCTCTTAACACACCTGTACTTTCTAACCTCTTAACCCCATATGCTAATCTAAACTCACTCCACTCATCTAGCAAACTGCTAGTTACCCTAACCAAATCTAATAACCTAGCTGGTGACTCCCTCTTCTCAAACTCCATCGGTAAACACTGGAACCAACTTCCTACCGAACTTACTTCCATTCCAACTACTTTTCTGTTTAAACAAAACTCAGAACATACCTCAAAGCCACTGGATGTGTCCCTGCTCTAATCCTGACTAAATGTTGTTTCCCCTCAACCCTCTTTTCTCTCCCTTCTGTTGTGCCTCCTCATTTCTCCCCTTAGCTTCCCTCCACCCTACATACCTCTCTCATATTTCTCTCCTCCCTATTTGGCTATGACTCTTTTCCTATATACCTGTATCTCTAATCTCTCTCTCTATTGTTGTCTCTCTCTCCTCCTTGGTCTTCCACTTTCTTCACCTGCTGTTAAACTTAAGCAAAAATGTTCAATATGATGTTATTTTAGATTATCCAGATAGTTAAACTCCTTTCCTTTTGGTAACAATGTACATTTCTCTGTCCTTGGTCTTTCAATTTTTTGTTTCCTTGTTTTTAAACTATGTAATAATATTCATTATGATTGCATTTAGATTGTCTAGAAATTTTTAACTCCTACTCTTGTTTGGATAACAATATTCCTTGTCTAAGTCCTACCAGTCTGTAATCTGTAATCTCTATATGTGGAGCTTTTCTCCCCGGGCCTCTACTGAAAATGGAAATATATCCAGCTAGACTAGCCCGGTTAACAAATGTAAAATAAAATAAATAAAATAAATAAGATGATACAATAAAAGGATTGTATGAGCAAAAGCTCATTGGCAAGGAAAGAAAACCATTTTTTTTTTTTCAAGGAAGAAGTGAGTTGTGTCTCAAGGCTTTGTATTCAAAGCTGATTGAACAACAGCTCTCAAAGACAGATGCTTGAGAGTAAACATAAATCACTTCTAAGAACAGTAGACGGCAAGATATACAAAATGTTGACCATTAAAAGCAACTCCTATATATCAAGTAATACAGACTTCTGCCCTCTGCAGTGCATACCATAACAGCAATCCAAAGGAATAGGTACTAAAATACCTAGTACAGTGCCACCCATGGAAAAGTGAGACAACTAATTTAAGTCATTTCTGGGAAGTCAAACATCTCATATGTCTAGACCATCATCCCATGCTCCTGGAATAAATAAATGGATAGAGCATGCATGTCTGTAAGACTAGTGCATATATATATATATATATATATATATATATATATATATATATATATATATATATATATACACACATATATATATTTATTTATATATATATATATATATATATATATATATATATATATATATTCCTAAGATGGGGATAACTGATGTTGTCATATCTGCAATATTCCACTATAGAAAGATCAAGACTTCAGAAGATTCATTCATAACAGGGAAATGAATAATTCCTTAACAAAAAAAACTGGATTGTAAAACATCTGGAGAGAACTAGACCAGGACTGAAAACTCTCATGGCAAGGAGCAGCAGCATGAACTATTAGAATTGTCATTTTGGAATATATGAACATATAACAGGTGAGACTAAGTATCTCATCAGCTCAACAACTGATGTGTAGAAGGCTGTACGGAGATGACTTACTTCAAGTACATAACTTCTTCTTCTGGCTTTTCCTGGTCAGGGGTCACCACAGCGGATCACCTGTCTGCTCATGATTGGCAGTAGAGTTTTTATGGTGTCGAGCCCGTTGCCCTACCTTCCACAGAAGGGACACACACACACACACACACACACACACACACACACACACACACACACACACACACTCATGCCTAGGGCCAATTTAGAGTGTCCAATCCACCTACAGCATGTCTTTGGGATGTGGGAGGAAACCAGAGCACCAGGAGGAAACCAACACGACCACAGGGAGGACATGCAGACTCCACACAGAAGGCACCCCAGCCGAGGAATGAACCGTTGAATCTGTTGCTGTGAGGTGACAATGCTAACCGCTGCACCAACGTGGCCGCCCACTTCAAGTACATCACTGATACCTGAAAATCAATGCAGAGTAAAGGAACATTTGAAATGTAATCAGGAGAGACAGAACTGCTATTAGGATAAAGATTACAGGAGACTACCAGATTTGCAGACTGATGGTAGAGTAAGAATAGAAAAGCCATTGGAATGTTTACATCCTTGAAGCTAAAGGAGATGGTAAAGCCTGTATGACAAGGCCCTCTGTTGTCCATGGAAATGATGTAAATCAGCTATTAAGAATCAAGGACATTTGTTTGTGATAAGTGCCTCAATGTTCAAATATGAAGTGCCACAAACAGTGCTGCCAGAGGAAAACCAAGACCACAAGAAATGTGATGGTTAGTTTTTCAGACAGACACTCTTCAGGTCATATTTCTGAGAAAGGCTGTAGTGTCGTAAGAGCAAAACAAAGATGAGATGTCCAGAGTGAATAGTCCTACAAAACAAAAAGAGTGAAATGGAAAAGCAGCAAACACTGATAACAGTGATAAATACATTAAATAACCATTGTCAGACAACATCCGACATACAACAAACCAAGGTATTGGGCTGTGCCCCCCTACCCCCCCCAACTATATTTACCAACTTTGAGATTGCACTAAGTGGGGAAAATGGAAAATGGAAAAGGTTTCGCCTCACTTATGTTATGTATTGCATTACTTCCTGGTTGTTGGATGACTATGGCCATGCAATGCATTTTTTTCACTGTTATTGACATTTGCTGCTTTTCCATTTTGCTCTTTTCTTTTCTATGTTTTGTGTTTTGTTTTGTTTTTTTAATTCTGTAAGCAAACATAGACCCGAACAGTTTGAGTGCTGGCAGTGACATTAAGGACTGAAAAGGAATGAAAAGATGATATTAAAAGCTAATGACATGCCTCACATAAAGTTAAGGTTAACTTACGATGATAAATACATTGTAATGCATGCAATTCCACAGAGCATGTATATAAGTATAACATAATACACAGGATAATATATAATTAAAATGGAGTTGTAATACATGAGATAAATTTATTTACATATCAAAGATAGAGCTACAGGAAGCTGCACGCCAAGTGGTACATTTTTTTTGTAAAGTTTGCACTGAATATAAACCACATGTCAATTATCAGCTCATTCGCAATATCTGTCCTGGTTATACGCTATCCTGGCAAAGAGCCATACACTGCAGGATTTGTTTTAGAATAATTTAAGCTTTATTAATTTCTTCATGGCTCATATCATATTTATGTGAATTTGTGCATGATGTAAACTTAATGAATGTGTATAGTTGTTGTAAAATATTTATATACACATTCTTTGGTCTATTCATGCATTACGTGTAGTTAATTAAGTAAGGTGATTGGCAATGTGCTGAAACTGTGACCTTTATAGTAGGAGACTTTGAAATAGTTCTCAGTAGACGAACAACTCTTAAACTGGTTCACAAAACATATCCTGTAATTTATGGTATCAAATTATTTCACCGGTGTTTGGCTGTTACTTCAGTCTGGCCATGTTTGTTTCATTTACTTGTCGTACTATACTCATCATGCCTTATCTCTAAATTTTCTTTCTTTCTCCCTTTCTGCTACTCACACGATCTGTTTATCAGATGATTTAGTAGTTTGAAACAAAGGTAATACTGCTCCACTGTTTAACTTCTGTTTAACTTTTTAGTGTCTGTAAATTACATAAAATCTCTGCTTCCTGGTGGAATATTAGTGCTTTATCTTATATTGTTATCAATATCTATAACCCTTTTGGTAATGCAAATAACATGTAACTGTAAGGCCAATTACCAGTTGCTAAGCATATGCAACAAATTTTATTGTATTTTTTATCTGAACTCGAAAGTATTGCCCAAAAAAATGTAATAGAGATATTGAAAGGATGTAAAGAGTTTAAACAAAATTATTTAATAAAGAAAAATATCTCACTTATGTAAATCCTGACCACAAAAACCTCAGATGTGAATGCAGCCAATTGTACATTTGCTTTTCACTAAATCATATTTCAAAAACAAAACAGATGCAAATGCCATAATGCAGGACATATCATATAATCTAATTATCTCCCTTTCTATGATACTCCTTTCATTTTAACACCTTACTATTTTAGTTTTATTTTTTATAATAAATCATGATGTTGTCTTTTGTAAATATCTGCATACATATTATACTTCCAAATGTGTAACATAATCATTCTAATAATTCAGTTACTGTATCTGCACAAATGCATATGTATTGGTGTAAGGCACTGGAGTGATTGTGCATCTACACTGACACATAGAATCTGAATGTGAAAACATCAAACATTTGAATGCAAAAACATAGAAACTACATATGCTAACACACTCTGTG
>NC_056728.1:1290616629-1290661629 GCF_019279795.1 Protopterus annectens
TTTGGACTGCTCTCAAAGTCTGGTAGCATGGGTCTGTATTTAAAATGTGCATCTCATTATGCTAGAGTTCAAGATCACAGCAAACCTTGAAGACTGTGTCAGCAAGTAAACATTTTAGATATGTAGAAGGGAGCATCATAGAACTCAGAAATTAATCTCAGTTCTACTTTACTGACAAATGAACATATATATATATATATATATATATATATATATATATATATATTGTAGGTGTTGCATTGGGTTTCTCCATGTGTATGATTTATTTACTGTCAGTAGGGTATCTAATTTTATTTTGAGATGTGATTGTAATTTGGTATCCCACATGCTGTGTTTGCTTGGTGGGGGGGGGGTAGTGTAGATGTGGGGTAGTTATATAAATGCCTCCATATGCATGCAAGTATAGGGAATAATAAAGAGGGAGACAGAAAGAGAGGGAGAGAGAGAGAGTGAGAGAGAAAGAGACGGATGGTTTTGTACATCTACTCTGAACTTCACTATACAACTATTTGCACTTTTATTACAAAGTCATCCTAATCTTCATTGAAAAAAATTCTGTCACTTACTTTTCCTTTCATACTGCTGTGCTACGTATTTTCTTTTGTATATATATTTTTTCATGGTGCAGACCCGGATTTTGACTTTTACTGCTTTGTTCTCATTTTTTTACTACTGGGCATTGTTCACTACATATCTAGGAAGGGGGCATTGTCTTATTGTGTTCTGTTGCCTGCCCCACTTTATTTTGTAATGCACTGGATCTTTCATGTTGGTCATTATTTGTCTATCCCCCAAAGATACAGACTTTAATAATCTGGTACCAAACGTGTTTTTTTTTTTCTTTAATTTTGGACCAGAGGACACAGCTTTTCCTTATTCTTACAAAGCTGTCCAGAAGTATTGAATGATTCCCAGTATTTTCTTATTTATGATTTTTTTCTGTAAAGTCAGTACTATATACACACATAGACTCTACAGGTATTTGAAATTATGTACACTTGAGGCATATTACATGTAATTTCATAACAACAAGACGATTTTAGATATTTGTAAGTATGAATTAATATCACTGTGATAAAGGATCGAACACATGAGGGAAAGAAGTGTATTACTGTGAAAACATATAAAAAACACTGGACTATAATTGCATACGCTCAGATTTTTGTGCCTGTTTTAGTTTGTACAGGCTTTTCAAATTCAGGATAGTGGCTTATCAGCTCAGTATACAATGGATGAATCAAAATATTATACACATGTAATCCAACTGTCCACTGGTTGTTTTGCATTTTGTGAAATAATCTTCATTATCACTATTCAGTACTGTAATTTAGTTCTTGTCTTCTTCAAAACATATTTTGGTGTTTTCTGGCTGCATAAAGCACAACACACACATTCAAAATCTGCATATATTTATATCTGAAACAGAAGGATGCACTTTGTACATATTACTGCACTCACATAAGACCTGAGGTCCAGAGTAGTCAGTGACACTACTCTGTGGAAAAAAGATGGAAAGCATGTGGAATCCATATGCACCTGCATACAACATGTAAAAGATGCATATACAAGGGTAGCTGCTGCAGGTGTTTCAAAAGGGTATGTGTCAGATGATCGACTTTTCAGAAACTTGAAAAAAACATCAAAAAGACCAAAAGATCGAGTTTACGAAAATTTGAACATAAAAAAAAACACACAAAAATCTACCTTTTTTATGTTTTTGCAGGGGGGCAAGCCCTCTGCACACCCCACACCCCCTTCAAATCATATATAACAACTATGAGATTACACTAAAGTGAGGAAAAGGGTAAATTTTCTGATCCTCACTGTACTGTGATCTCCATTCAAAATCTTTTGAGTTTTCAAAAACTTGATCATATAGTCTCGACCATATGGAGTTCGAGTTTCTGAAAACTCGATCAGCTGATAGGGACCCATTTCAAACAAACCTGTGGTCTTCTCAAACTGCATTTCTATTCTACTTAGTAAGAATCAGTTATTCATCACCCAGTAATTTCTTGTTTAAAGATGGCAGATTGGTGGAGGAAGAAGTTCTGATGGTGCTTATGGCAGTATGTGCAGGAGAAATCAGTGGGAGAGTGTAAGGTTTGGCCAAATATGCTGGAAACATTTGCAATTGAAACTAAATGTTGCTGTTAGCCACAGCAACAAGAGGGACAACAGCAGTCATAATCATCTCTATAACTAAAATCAATTAAAGAAAAGCAGCCTGTGTTATTCAGCCTAGAAATATTCAAAGAAAGCTTAGCTAGGGACATCAAAAAATAGTACAGGAGTGAAACAGGATTTTGAAAAGCAGGTATAGAGAACAAATAATAAAAGCCATCTTCCCTTCATAGACTGTATCCTGTTTCTGTTGTTTGTTTTTTTCTAAGACTCCTCTTCAGATTTAAGTGAAATATATAAAAAAACAGTTGATAATGAAGTCAAAAAGACAAAGCAGTGCTAATATGATGGTTTAGAATAAATCAAACACAGGTAGTGCAGGAAACATGATATTTCCTTAAAATGAACACATTCAATGATTTTCATTCAGCATTTAGTCTAATCCTGCTTTCCTTTATTAAATTCCCTGCTAACTTGGTTGAACGAGATCCACATTTTGTAGAATTATCTGAATGTGATATTACGGAATGAAAGGTACTTCATATCTTTCTGTCTCTCTCACTTTCTGTATATGAAGTATATACACTCATCTATCTCATTTTGCTTAAAGGTATATACCCTGTTCCCCACAGTAGTGTGATCCTGGAGTTAGTATATATATATATATATATATATATATATATATATATATATATATATATATATATATATATATATATAGTAAGAGGGGGTGTGGGGGCATAGCCACCACATAGTTTGGGTATATATTGTCTTCTGGAAAGAGTTATTCATTTGACTTGTAAGTATCCATGTTTATGGTTTACAATGTTTACAATAGGTGGGGGCCTATGCCCCCACACCTTCCAATGTGGAAGGTGTGCCCCCCACACCTCCTTACTATATATACTAACTCCAGGATTGCACTACAGTGGGGAACAGGGCATATACCTTTCAGCGAAATGAGTTTCAGTCAAATGAGTTTTCAGTGAAGTGAGCTTTGAGTTAATTGTGCTTAGGGAGCTGATTTTCACGGAAATGAGTTTTCAATGAAATGAGTTTTCAATGAAATGAAGTAGACCCATATATATAGATATATAAAATTAAGGTACATAAGGAAAGCTGGTGGTGGAATACAGAAGTTCAGCAAGACATCAAAACAATTAAGGAGTGCAGGAACAAGTGGGAGACAGAAATGATGTATCAGACAAAGATGGAATATGGCTGGTTCACAAAGAGTCTAAACGAGTGGTTGCAATAGCAAAGAACAAGGCATCAGAGGCACCCTACCAGCTTCTAGAAAGTTGTTCGATAGAGAGCATAAAGAAACTCTATCAGTCTGCAAGCAAAGAGAAAGGATAAAAAAAGACACTCTTTGTAAGAGATGCCAGTAACAACCTGCTCACCAGCCCACAGGAAATGAAAGGCAGGTAGAAGGAGTACTTCCAGCAACTTCTGAAAGGAGAAAACCCACAGAAACTGTATTGCCTGAGACACAGCCTACATGAGAGAAGGGGAGGAGTCTACCGCAGAATAATTAAGAATAACACTAAGATAAAAGAAGTCAGGGAAAGCTGCAGGTACAGATGAGGTCACAGGCGATATTATCAAAATGTTGGGTGAGATAGGGGCGAAGTGGCTCCTGAGGATATTTGTAGGAGTATGGAGAAAAAAGTGCATCCCATATGACTGGAGCATAAGCATACTCATGCCATTGTACAAGAACAGAGGGGACATTCACAACTGTGGGCATTTCAGAGGTATCAGACTCCTGTCACATTGCATGGAAGTTCTGGAGAGGGTGACTGATAAACAGCTATGTAAAGTAGTAGAAAGTAAGATGGGAGATGAGCAGTTTGGATTCAGATCAGGATGCTGCACAACCAAACTCATGTTTGCAGTGAGTCAAATAGTTGAGGAGAAGCTTGAAACAAGGAAATAATCCAACTGGGCATTCCTGGATTAGAAGAAAGCATATGGTAAGGTTTGCAGTTGGATGTTCTGGGTTTTCAAAGTTAAGGTCACAAGAAAGTGATATGAGCAGTCTTGTGATGGCTCAAAGTCCCAGAACCATTGGTAGAATTAGTACAGGCTATGTACAAGGACCCAATGACTCAAATATGAACAGTGTTCGATTTCACAGAAGGGTTACTACTAGGGCTGGGTGTGCATCAGGTTTCAGCTCTGAGCCTACTGCTTTTCATGCAGGTGATGGACTGCATCAGCAAATAGATTGGAGGGGGCAGATCAACAAAGTTGCTGTATGCAAACAATGTGGCATTACAGAGATTCACTGAGCAAGAACTTTAGCAATGGATAGGGGAAAGTAATGCAAAACCAAAACCACATAGGTTGAAAATGAGTACAGATAAAACAGTTGTAAGGGTAATAAGGGTAGTAAATGGGGGAATCAGAAGCAGAAGAAAATTGAGATAAAAGTGAAAATAGTAGAACAGGATAACAAGTTCAAGTATCTGGGAGGAGTGGTGGAGGAGAAGAGAAGTCTGAATGATGAGGTCAAAGCTAGGATCAGAGGGACTGTAGCCAACTGGCACAGAGGGGTAGAGATAGTGTATATCAGAAGAATGCCAAAGAAGCTGAAATGTATGGCATACAAAACAGTGATGTGACCAGCACTACAGTTGTACAGATACGTGGACAGTAAAGGCAGAACAGCTGAGGAAGTTAGAGGTCATGGGGAGGAAGGGGCTGAGATGGCTGGTAGGAGGCACAATGTAGAGAAGATGATGAAATGAGGACATCAGACCAGAAGCCAATTTAGCTGCATTTGTAGTAAAGGTCAAAGATAACAGATGACAGTGGTGCGGACACATGCAGGGAAGCAGTGGACAGTCTGGTGAATAAGATTTGGGAATGTCAGGAAGAAGGCAAGCGGAAATGAGAACTTCCAGCAAAGAGATGGATGGATTGTGTTAGAGAAGACCTGTGACAGTCAGGTGTGACTGTCAAAGAAGGTAGGAGAGTGGCAGTGAATTGAGAGAGACGGCAATGGCTGACATGACACTCTGACCCCATGTAGAAAATGAGAAAAAAGGGGATTGATGATGATTTATATATATACACACACACACACACACACACACACACACACACACACACACACACACACACACACACACACACACACACACACACACACACGCACACACACACACAAACACACACGCACACATATATGCACACAATGAGATATAAATATGCATGCATGCACACATATGCACTCACATATATATGTGTGTGTGTGTGTGTATATATATATATATATATATATATATATATATATATATATATATATATATATATATATGGGTTTACTTGAAAAGGTTAAAGACACAGATATCTGAATCTCAAAACATTGAGACCATAACTTCAAAACTCCATTTAGTCAAACCCTTGCAATAATGAAACTCTGAACATCAAACGGTAAACCTTAGCAGAAGTCCAGTCTTCACTTAAAGGAACAGTTCTCCCTTTAATGACAACCTGCAATAAATTTGTATCAGCAGTTTTAAATGGAGATGGTGGCACAGTGAGGATCAGGAAATTTACCCTTTTCTTACTCTAGTGTGATCTCAGAGTTGTTATATATAATTTAGAGGGGGTGTGGGGGGCACAGTCCCCCACATGAGGGGTGCAGGGGGGCTTGCCCCCCCTCCACAAAACTGCTGATGTACTTTAGTGCCTGTTGTAATTAAAGGGAGAAATGTTCTTTTAAATGAAGATTGGACTTCTGGTAAGATTTCCAGTTTGATGTTCCAGGTTTCGTTATTGTAAGGGTTTGATTAAATGGAGTTTCAAAGTTATGGTCTCGATGTTTTGAGATGTATATTAATAGATAGATATAGATATAGATATATACATATATATATATATATATATATATATATATATATATATATATATATAATATATATATATATATATATATATATATATATATATATATATATAGAGCTGCATTTAATAAAATCTATAAAATTCGTCACGCAGAGTTCACATCATGGTGCGATACGCACACACGGTAACATGCTGATTTGAATTCAGTAAATAGCTCTACACTGGCAAACCAGGTAGACACGGTAACATACTAAATAGTACATAAGCATCTGAATTATATGCTAATCAACCAATCCAAAATGGTGGAGCTATTCAACAAGCTATAAAGGAACCAGGCACGTTCCATGTAGCCATCTGCCCTGTACTGCAAAACTTATTGGAATACAGCCACAGAAATGACAAGGAAAGAAATGATGCTAGGGGCTGCTGCTGCTCTTCTTCATGTGTATGTGCAACAAGCTCAACTCAGTGCTGCTGATGCTGCTAACAGACCTCGGGCAAAGAAGAGGGGATTTAGATCCTGTTTAACTTTTCATGGTCTGCATTAAGTGGAAATATTTGAGTGCTACAGGGTGGATAGAGGCATACTCCTCTGTCATCCTCACCTAAGACCAAGGGCAAACCAAAGGGGAACCAATACTGGTGGGGACTAAAGTATGTGTAGCACTTAGAATTTTAGCTACAGATACCTTTCCGAGACCCGCAGAGGACATTTTGAAGGTGTCACAGGCATCAGCATACAGGATTTTATGCCAATTTCTGAATGCTATGCTACAACAAGCTAGTGAATATATATATATATATATATATATATATATATATATATATATATATATATATATATATATATATATTTCCCCCAGTAACCCTGAGGACAGAGCTAGAACTCTGCAGGAGTTCTACCCCATACCGTACATCCCTGAACTCTTGGCTGTGATAGGCTGCACTCACATTTTGATCAAATAATCAGGCAGGGAACAGAGAAGTGTCTACATCAACAGAAAGGGATACTATTCCATTAACTGCCAAATCTTGTGTCGTGTTAGGGAAATCATCCTGAATGTGTGTGCTGGCAACCATGACAATTAACATGACTCTCATATCTGGCACTCCTCACAGTTCTACCAGAAGAATTCCAGGGGTGATATCCCACAAGGCCATGTAGTTGTGGATGCAGGTTATGCATTGGAATGATGGCTGATGATACCCATCAGAAATGCACACACACTCACAGAGGAATGCTATAATGAGGCACACATTAAAAAAAAAAGCATCATAGAATCTATGTTTGGGCCGATGAAGTCATGGTTTCAGTGCCTAGAGGCATGAGGAGGGCCCATTGCAATGCCAGTACTTGTTCTAAAATTATTACAATCCATACTGTCCTGCATAATATCATCCTGCATACACATTAGAGGCAGGAACACCTAGGGGATGGAGCACACATTCCACAACCACTGACAGGGTCTCCACATCCACATGCAGGTGAGTAGTCAGAGGGGGATCACCCAGCTGCTATGGGTGTAGGTTGATGTAGGCATGCACAATATCCTCTCACCTTGGTCAAGAGGCAATGGATAAGGCACATGTTGACCACCTAAGGGGTACACCTTTCTTTCCATGCACATTCATAGAGTAAAATTGATGCTGGGCAATGCTCACAACCTTTACTTCCCCATGTAATTGTTGTATACTGCTAACATCAGACAGTCATCCCTGAATGACAAGAGTTGTAACTGCAGGACTGTCACTGAAAGTGTGGAACATGTAACAGAAAAATAAATGTGTAAGAACATGACTGAATGACAGATACCTGCATACTGTTACTTATAAATGTACCTAAATAGAATGTGTGTGAGTTGTCCAGCAATACTATCAATATCTGACATATGTATATATATTTATGCAGTTTATGAAATAAACTGCCCCATGCAACTAAAATACCCATTATAGAAAAAGCAGTCCAAAGTCTACTTATCCCTACATTTTCACAAGTGAGTAATAAGCTTGAATCAACTTCAAGTCCTTAGTTACATGATTAACTTTTAGTATAGATTCAGCCCTCTGAACACACTGAAGATGCAAATGAGGTGTGAACTCATTAGAATTGCTGAATAAAAAACTTCTGACTTCATGTTGCAAATGTAAACAGAGTGTATCCTCTACACCATTGTTATGTGCTAATGGCTTGCAACTGTGAATAATTAGTCTCACTAGTCTGACTTAAGCAAAACACAATAATTCAAAGACACCTTTACCAGAAGTGTGTATTTCAGTGAGGATACACTTGCAAAGTGTGGGTCTAACTGCAGTGAGCTTTTAAAGAAAACCAAACACCCCACATGCATATTTCTTTGACATAATAACAGATTCTCCTGCCTTTGCTGAAAACTGTTCTTCACTGTCATGTATTTACATCACACGATGAAAGAAATATGAGAGGATATGTATTTGAGGATGCATGTCTGATGGTAAAGAATAAATAATGGAAGGATTCCCAGAATACAAAGAGAAGGCAGAGCTACAGTTTTGCAGACATATTCATAAATATTGTGTGATCACTCATTCCACTAAACATGTTATCTACACATGTACAATCAGCTGAGAATGTCCAACAGCATGAAATGTTTAATCCTGAATATGAAATAGGAATTGGTAGTATACACATTACTTGATTGCTATTGCAAAGCTGTGTGTGTGGCAAAGAGAGATAACCCACTACAACTGTGCTGTGTAAGTAAAGTAGTCTGATGGTTCAAATCCAGTGCTTTCTAATTTTAAACTTTACTTCCTTTTTTTCGTTTTTTTTTTTCTTTTTCTTTATCTTTTTTGCCTTTACCATGTGTTTGGCACATGACATAGTGCAAACATGGTTCAATGCTTAAGAAAAAGTGAAAAAATTTAATTCAGTTGTCTTATACAGCTCAAACACATTTAGTGGCATTGCATGATGGCCAGCACTATGGAGTGTAATGGCTGCAGAAATTTCACCTGTTAGCTGGCTGTCTCTGACAGAATGTGTGAATTATATGTGTTAAAAAAGACAGAACAGAGGTAAAACAGAGTTTGAGTCCCACGGTAATTTTTTTAGTGAAGGGTGTCATAATGAGTACTTTCACAACTAATATGTGTTTATTATTGCTTTTCCATGTGTGCATTGCTTACCTGTGTAAAACATGGTCACCACTTAAGGAAAAAAGTGACAATTTTAATTTGATTCTCTTTCTTCCATGTCAATACGCTCAGGCAATGTGTGGCCATCCGCATTCTGGACAGTACTGAGTGTGGACAATACACCTGCTCTTTAGCTTTCCCTATCACACCTGATGTAAGTGCAGTGAGTTCATGATCAGAACACAGATGAGCGGTAGTACAAATCCAGCAGACTCTACTTTTCAGTGTGTGCCACTGTCTTTCCTCCCAAAACTTTGATTATAAGGGTAATGCTGCATAATAATAGCTATGTATAGCAGGATGATTGATCAAAAGGTATCATTACTGCTGGTATACACATACTTGTGTAGGTATTATAACTCATTCATGACTGACATATGAACTCCAGTTGATTGCGTGTAACTGTTTTATTATGACAATAATGATTATGTAACAAAAATGAAGTTGCATATCTCTGATGAACAGAATAATTTACTAGGATCATCTAGACCCTACCAATAACCCAATTATAACTGTAAAACATAATGTATTGTGAGGTATGTATCATAACTCTAAACTTTATTACTAAAGTCATACAAGTCTATCCATTTCCAATATATTGCCAGAAATTAGTCCCGCATCACAGCTGAGAATGCATGAGTCAGGCACTTTTAATGTTACACAAATGCAGGCTGAACTGAAATACACCACCAGCCACTCTTTAAGTTGTATATCTTTAAGAACCATGGTTGACAAACACTTCTTCTGTGGCAATGAGGAATAACCACTTCTGAGAAAATGTATGCATTCTCCTTTACCTAGATTTGAATCCCACCTCATACAAATTACTTTTAACAGTATGTAAGTCCCAATAAAATATGTGTCATGTCATCCCATTGATCCCTCCAAAGTCACGGCTTTAAAACCAAGCCACTGAACATTTCATTGTTGACCATTGGACAAACTGCGACCAGGTTTGCATCACAGAATCACATGCCAAAAATCACTGCCAAGTTTCACATCATCATTGCTGTATCATAAACACCTTTCTTCTTTGTTTGGCAATGTCTCTCTTTGTTTACCAATACACAAATGTGGTTGGCATGGTTGTGCATGTCTGTACACTGCTTATAAAATGCAAGGTTAACATTTGGTGGGAAATCATTCCTACTGTTGTTTTAGGACATCTGCAGATATGGCAGATGATGGGAATGATGGTGCCAAATTCAGAGCACAGAGGTGAGGTGTAGAGGAGTCCAAAATTATTGTTGCACTCCTTGTGAAGTGCTACAGCCACAGGCTGCTACATGGACACTATACTGGTCTCAGTACAATGCTGAGGCTTAGAACAGAACAGGGTTGGGAGGGTGGCCTAATGATTAAGGTGTTTGCCTTACAAACACAAGGTACAGGGTTTGAGTCTCACAAGGGATAATTGGCTAGGCTTAAAATGGCTTGCAAGGGCAGTTAGCTTAGTATGAACCTATGAACCTATGAACCTATGAACCTATGAACCTATGAGCCTAGGCAAGGCTGTATCTAGTGTGAGTGGCATACCATACATGTGGGAAGCAGTGCATGCACCACTACAGTGAACTTAAGAGGTGCAAGCAGGCACAACTTCACCTTAATGATTAAGGTGTTTGCCTTACAAACACAAGGTACAGGGTTTGAGTCTCACAAGGGATAATTGGCTAGGCTTAAAATGGCTCGCAAGGGCAGTTAGCTTAGTATGAACCTATGAACCTATGAACCTATGAACCTATGAGCCTAGGCAAGGCTGTATCTAGTGTGAGTGGCATACCATACATGTGGGAAGCAGTGCATGCACCACTCCAGTGAACTTAAGAGGTGCAAGCAGGCACAACTTGACCAGTGGCTGGGTGAGTTATGAACTGCTAATACCCCCAAGTTTTGTAAGTATACAAATCAAGCAACTTAAAATGATATGGAATGGTATAGATAGCCAAGACTAGTATGCATAATGCTTTCATGTTTGCTGTTCTATCATTCTCATTTTACAGTTGTAGAGGAAATCACTGTGAACAGGTAGGCAAATGCTGAGAGTGTGGTGTGACTCGGAGAGACAAGTGGATATGTTTCCAGCACAACTAACCGTGATTGTATTAATTATTGTGATTCTATAGATCAGTAGCAACTTCAGAATTAATATATTTACTGTAACAGCAAGCATGCATGCTTTATCATGTAACTGTTGAAGATTGTATTAGGCAAGTGTAATAGTAAATTCAGTTTTGGTGGATTCAGTTCCCACAAATATCAGATATATTCACATTCAAGTATCATTTTTAAAGTTGAAATGCAGCAATATTGGCTTTAATGCCATGTTGTGTACTTACTCTCTAGTATCTTTGAAAGTATCCGTGGAATATGTGCATATTCCAAGGATTACTTGTAACAATTCACAATCATTTTGGGAGTGTAAAAGCTCTATAACTAAGATAATAATAAATCCTTTATTGTAATAAAGATTGAATGCAATATATCATGGTTCTAATCATCTTTTTTTGTTTTTGTCTCACCCCACCCCTTATCTCTATTTTTTGTGGCAGGAGGGATACCTGGAATCTGATGTCATACATTTCTACCAATAAACCAAATGAATTTCAGCACAAGAAGATGGGCAAACCACTGCAGCTTAGCCTGTCAACCCTCCACTGGCTGCCACACCAACACCCATAACCTCTGAGATATAATCTGGCAGTACTACTAACACAACCTCTTCCTTACCTGGTCCATCCTCAAGTATAAGTGCCCTGGCTGGTGGTGCAGTGGTATCTTCCAGGAGTACTGGTGGAGATGGGGATTATGTTACCCACCAAGATTTTCCAGGGATGGTGTAAGATCTAATAGAGAGTGGCCATCATGACCGCATCAGCTGAGTAGAGAAGTTGCTCCTAAAAATTTCTAAGAGGCAACTGAGGAAGGGGACAGTGATGACAGTTCTAAGGGTGAGGACTAGATTCTCAGTACTCCCATGCTTAATGATCATGTGCCGCTGATTTCCCCTATCCACAATCATGGTATCCAGCCAACATATGGGGGCCCATCACCATTCCTGCATCTGTCTTGTATGCCCTGTTTGCCTGCACCTGCTTCCTCACCTTCCCTACCTACCTGACCCTCACATTCCTTGGCCCCTACCTCAACATTGCTCTCTTTTTTAAAGCAAAAAAATGGGCACCTGTCCCATATAAAAAATGCCCCATACATTGCTCTCCACTTTGCATATGTGTCTTCTCAACACACTTCATTTGGTCCAATTGGGTATGACCACATTGTGTTGTTGTCATCCATCCTTGTTGTGGTGACATTCGAAATTCATCCATCATTTTGTCTACAAGTGCATATAACTGCGCTGAAGAAGTGAATATCTATGGTTCTTTCCCAGTCTCCTCCTACAGATACCTGTATTGCTTCCCCTTTGCTCTTCCCTTGGCTTGCCTCTCAATTTTACCAATTTTCTATCAATCTCATTTTCACATGTTTAGTTTGGTCAAAAAATAGAATCACACACAACACACATGGCTAGATATGGCCCATAAAAAGCCTTCATGTTTTGTCCTTTGCATTTCCATGGAGTATGGCATTGTGCATCAATGCCAAGTGGCAGTGAATGGCTGTTCATATCCTATGGCAAAACCTGGAGAGATTTTGCCATTGGCCACAGAGGTCTGGTTATCTCTAAGCAAAGGTGCTTAAATATGCTGCACTGTAAGAGTACATAGTTAAGGCAGAGTAAAGGCTGTACTTTGAAGCAGTTACTCAGACAGTTTAGACTGCTGGATGTAACAAAGTATGGAATGTTAACATAAATCACTTGACTGAAGACTGTTTCTGCTCATACCATCAAGAGTTTAATTACAGATGCATCTCACAGCATTTCTTAGTGTAATGTTATATGTCTGTGATATTTTATGTTATATGTCTATTATATTTTTGATCACCCACATCTTAACATTTGACACAGTTATCAGTTCTCGTGGAGATATATTGAATACTGGCCAAAAAAGAGCATTTGCAGTGACATCCATTCCCACACTATGAGATATTTATGTAGCCTTGTTCTGCTTGTCATAAGTCTGCTGTCCCTGTCCTAATCCTTTTATCTCCTAACCCTTTTTTTATCTCTATATCAGCCACTTCACACTACAGTACATGGCAGGTTAATGGGAAACACACCAAAAGCATGTCAATGAATGTTCCATTACCCCAAACCCCATTATGTGTATGTCCACCTGTCCTTGTATTCACCTCTTCACTCCCATTGCTCTTTATGTGCATGCATCTATTAGGCTGATGGATATAAAGGTCACCTCATAGTTTCTGCATACTGACATGATGCTTCTAATGGATTATAACAACATGTTACCTTGATTTGATAAGTTATCAGTGCTCCTGTATTGTACAAAGCTTCAAAATCTGCTGTAGACTTCCATTTGTGATATGTTGAAGTGATGATCAGATGTATAAATGTACATATGCATCTTGTCAAGGCTTATAACCCAGCAGTAAGGGATGCTCTTAAGGACCATTTTCAGAGGTCTTTTTCCTGTGTATCTGTTGCTATCCATCTGTCTGCCCCTTCTCCTACATAAGTATGATATGTCTGCCTATGAAGCAGACTGTAAGGTGGGTCACAATTAATATAACTGTCAAAAATGAATGTCCACATGGTACCATTGTATTTCACATGCCCCACGTCTTCTTCAAACAGATTTATATGTATGTATTAATTATTGTCACTCTATATCTCCGCTATCCTTATCTCATACAATTCATTCTACAGAGCAAGACATATTTTGATTGAGAAGACATGTCATACCAACATACCATTAGGATGTTCATGAATGTGCCAGGACAGTACCTCCTACATCCTCTACAGCTCTGTGTCTGTCATCATCTCCTCTGTCTCATCAGAATATACTGTAGCATCTTTAGTAGGATGATGGATAAAATGTTCATCTAATATGATATGGAAACTGTCCTTACTGTGAAGAAGTATGCTCACATACTTTCCCAGATATCTGGCCCTACAGAAACAGTTAGCATATCTGCTGAGTCATACTAATCATTTCAAAATATGTATCACCCCTTGTCATTTGTAGGAAGCTGTACACACAATTAAATTGAGGCCTGCACTGAGGCCTGTAAAACAGCTACAAGCTGTAGAACTGCATTGAGGTAGGCATTACTGATTTAATTTGGGGAAGACATACTTTTTTTGCAGTCATTGATAGTCACATTTGCAGTCCTGATCACATTTACTTAGCTGATGACATACAGATACAATTTGTAAAAAGAATAAATCATCTGAATTTGATATTTGGCTCATCTGTGCTCTGACAAGGAACTCACTACTCTTACACACTGTGTCACAGAGAAAGCTAGGCAGCAGGTGTGTTTTACACACTCAGTACTGTCCAGAGTGCTGATGGCTACACATTGCCACTGAGCCTGTTTGTGCGAAGAAAGGTGTGCTACATTAAATGTTTCACTGTTTTTACCTCCGAGATTAATGCTGCACAATCGGGTAAGGCAAGACCAAAAGTTATTTATGTAATAAAACTTTAAACCCAACATGTTAAAGATAGACTACAGCATGAACATCATACCAGCTGCTAGCAATTTCTCACATAACATATCTTGCAATCCTGACACATGAAACATTAGTAACAACAGATGTATTTTACAGTTAGCCTCAATTGGCTCAGTTATTGTATGTCCTTATTTGCTCAGAGTTTGGCAATGGGCACCAGTGGACACTATTTACAAGTCCAAGCTGAATTTCTGAACTTCAAATCATGCATGCACTAAACTTTGCCATCATCTCTGCAAATCATCTTCACAGTGATGCACTTTGTGAAAAGGTATGTAGCATGCCTGACTCAGGTTAATGGTCTGTAATCCTCTAATACATGGAAATGCATGCAGAAACACAAAAAAAGTGCACTGGCGTGTGTTTGAATGGACAAGTACCTTCTGATATTCATGTGTGCCCTGCAGCAATGCACTTGCAAATGATATCAGTACTTGCGCCATTGTCAAACAGACTCCTGAATTGCATAGCTTAGCTACATTGTTACCTTTGCTATGCATCTATAGTGACAGTAGACATTGGTCATGCATGATCATATCCCACTGATATTGTCAGTAACTTGTATTAATTTGGACATGCCTCTTCTGATTACAAAGGTACATAACTCACTACTGGTGTTTCCCAAGTGTGTGTGTGTGTGTGTGTGTATGTGTGTGTGTGTGTGTGTGTGTGTGTGTGTGTGTGTGTGGTCTCATTTACACAACATCCTGGAAAACAGGTACATGTCTTTCTCACTTCAGCAATATGCATTCATGACATCTTATTTCACCTAAGTTGCCAGGATGTATTTATAAAAGAACAATCCATCGTATACCTCAAAGTCTCAGAAAACCAAGTATGCAACCTATACTACATATTTCAAGAAGTGAAATTCGCACCCTTCACACTGTGAAGTTTCTACTTGATTTGTTTCAGGATGTATTTATAAGTAACTTTGCAAATTTCACTCATAGAATCAGATCACAAATTTTGGCTTAACACCAAAGTCTCATAACGGTATATATTAACTGCAACACTGTGATGATGTCATCATCTATAAAGTACACTCTGGCACTGTTAAAGTCAGACTTTTGTGGTGGCACTAGCATTAAGTACTGTGTTCTTTAGATTGTGTAACTAGTTAGGTAGGGGATCTAATCCTACAGCAGTCATCTTATGTGTGTATGCCTATGTCCAAGTGGGTGTGTGAATAGTCAGAAGAACATGAGTCCAGGTCCTGCAGTCCTCACTCAAGTAGCAGTCAAAAAGGTACTTTTATACTGTTACCTGACTCAACTGCAATTTCATACAGCCCTACCAACAATCTTTTCTCAGCATACACTGATGACGCATCCTCTAAAAAGTGCACTCTGACAGTGTTAAACTCAGACTTTTGCAGTGGTGCGAGTGTTAAATACTGGGTTTTCTAGCATGTGTAACTAGTTAGGTAGGGTTCTAATCTATTGTGTGTCTCTCTCATTCTCTTCCTTCAACTATCAGTCTGGAGACAATTTTAGACTGGGATGCAAGTCCACAGGCTATGTCAGACACTCCTTCCAACATCTTCTTCTCAGCATGGACTGATGATGTCATCCTCTTTATAGTGCAGTCAAACTTCTGTGGTGGTATGAGTCTTACATTGTATGGAATCCAGCTTGTATAACTAGAAAGCTATAGTGTTCGAAAATGACATCAGTCAGATGGTGTGTGTGTGGGATGGTGATATACTGTGGTCATTGTATGATGTTTTGTATTTGTTATCATTTGACTCCCACTTAGAAGAACCTTTTACATAGTCCCCTGAATCCAGCATTGCTTTTTCCCCCTGTTCATATAGCATCCTTACTGCGGAACACTGAGGATGTCAAGATCTCAAAGATATTTCCATGGCACAAGAAACTATTAAAAACAAAAAACAAGTCCAAGCAACTGTAGAGCTGACACACAGATTTATTAAGTGTAAAGGCTCTACAGTTGCTTGGACTTGTTTTTTCTTTTTAATAAGATCTCAAAGATACACACACACACACACACACACACACACACACACACACACACACACACACACACACACAGATCATGAAGCAGAGCCCCCCATAAGCCACTACAAGCCATCTACATACCACTGGATGTGCGATTGCTAATTCACTCGTGGAGTCTTGCCCATGTCCCATATGGACAGAGGCAGTCTGTAATAAAACCAAACACATACAAACATATCCCTACTATCTTCCCTTATCTAGAGACAGTGAGTTGGGTTAAATGGGATAATAATAGCTTGGATCGCATGGGGTCTTGGCCATTAGCCATGAAATGTGCTATGACCCTATGAAATTGCACATGTCGATGTTGTTGTCATCCACATGTGCTGTTTTAAAGTGTTGATGTACCATAGCCCTACAACAGTGTATTCCAGTCTGGGATCTCAGCTACTGTATTGATACCTACAGCTGTCATTTGGTTACATGTTCCTTCCATAACAGCTGTATTAATATGCCTCCTGAGGACTGGGGACATAGGATGATGCAATGTATATTGTTGTCTTAGTAAGGCATGTGTTCTGATAGTGGAGTATATCCACATTCTATACAGTTCTCAGTCAAACATCACAGTGACAGCTGCAGTACGGCATAGATGTGCATGTGCATACCTAGTATCTGGGAATGTTATCTGGCATACAGCCGTATTACATCATAGTGATTACATGGGCACATACTCTTGTGTTCATCAACATATTGTAATGCTGTTATATACACAAACATATGACATTTTGAGATTCACTTTTAAACTTGTCAGATTTATTTAACACACTATTGTGCTGCTTTCACAAAGATTATACAGGTGTTTCCCAGCAGAATTGAATGGTTGTCTTGATTTGTGTCATTAACTGTTCTCCATGAACCGCATCCACCTAAATTGCAATGCATTCAAATATGGTGTCAGCACCCTCACCCACACATTTCCATCGATAAACATATAGACATATGATGCACAACTGATGTAATGATGTGAAACAGGTAGAGCTGTATGACTGTGTTAACAGTTCCACTGTGTCACATATGATTCATGCCTGGGTTTTATTTGAAGGTGATGTACAGCTTGAAGTTCAATTGTAGCATAGTTACAGCTGTAGTGTTACTGTATTGTATCACGCATGTACCACTACTTCACATCAGTATTACCACTTGATAGTGTGCCTAAACACATATAGATGTATGTTAGGATTTCATGGTCATTTTAACTGGTAATGTCAGGGCAACAGTGACTGTGTGGCACATGTGTTGAGGTTTGATATGCACTTACAGAGTGTGCTCTATGTATTGTTTGGTATGTGTACAATATTACAGTGACAGCTTCCTGGATCATTGATACTTGACTTTTCACTGATACAATTTCAGTGCTCATGGGCATAGTTGATGCATTGCCATCAGTCTCACATACTGCTGTACCTTTCATTATAATGGATCACTTCTTAACTCACACATCAATTGCAGATGCTTCAGACAATATCCATTACTATTAAATGCAGTAGATGCAGGCAATACCCAGCTGTGTGTAGGGAATCCACTCATAACAGTGTAGCATTTGTATGTGTTGTTAACTGTAAGGCCAATATCTACATCAGGCAGGGATGCTTTAGTCAAGTGTATCACATTTGGTGCAAATCTGGTAGACCATAAAGAACTATTCCCTGGGATGCATACCCATTAGTATTTGACAGTGCAGTCTTCCCTTCAAGATGTTCTACTAGATGCATATGTCATATGTCTTTCTGTGTTGTACCCAGTAAATACACAGATCAGTGACATCACTGATGTCATGGGTTTGATTCTTGCAGGGGAGGATTGTAGCTTATGTGTCATGCAAACCTCTCAACTGGCCAGGACTGACCCTGATTTCAACTCCAGGTTTAACAGTGTTTCTCTTAACCCCTCCAAAAGTGGTCACTTCTGGGCAAGAGGGGTTAACTCCCCCTTATAAAATACTGACAATCATTACATTTGCACACATCTCTTACTGCAGAACATGTATAATAAGTAACAATCAAATATTCTGTGATTGCTGTAGGTTAATGTTCATAATATTTTAAAAGTATCCATGCTTTCGCCAGTTTATCTCTACATTTTTTCAGGAGTCTCTTGCTATGTGACCCTGACTGGTTGAGAGCGAAGGTGTTTTGGCTTGTCACTGGGATTACAAAAGGAATTAATTTACCAGGATTTTCATTAGGTTTGCATTATTGCTGAACAATTAATTTTTAGTGGTTTGGCTTCAGTACATGCTCCTGGCTCTAGATATAACATATACTGAAGCCAAAACAAACTGAACTATTAACGCAAAGCACAGTTTGCAGAGCCATTCATTTTTCTATAGTCATATAACCATGGAGTTAGTGTGTGTGTGTGTGTGTGTGTGTGTGTGTGTGTGTGTGTGTGTGTGTGTGTGTGTGTGTGTGTGTGTGTGTGTGTGTGTGTGTGTGTGTGTGTGTGTGTGCCTATGTCTGTGCATATTTATTTGGACATCTGTGATTTTGTGTGCGTGTGTGTGTGTGTGTGTGTGTGTGTGTGTGTGTGTGTGTGTGTGTGTGTGTGTGTGTGTGAGCGTGTGTGTGTTTGTGTGTCTGTGTTTAAAATCTACAAACCTAAAGATTCAAAAGAGAGATAATATATGAAATCATGGAATTGTTGTAGTTTAGGGCATGATAACAGCACAGTTGCACAGCTAAGATATCTGACTCATAGCTACAAGATCCAGATTTTAGTTTTGACCTCTGGTCATTAACTTTATGGAATTTCCATTATGTCCTTACCAAATCTGCATGTGTTGTCTAACATTACTCCAGATTCTTTAGGTGATTAAATCATGCCAAGAGTTTGTAAAGTATGGCCTAGTCAAGGGCACATTTCTTTAGATGTGCTTTGATGCCCATGACATCCCTATACTCATCAAAGACATGTAATCTGTTATGGTGTGAGTAGCATGGTAGAATGTGTTGTGGGAGCCACTGCTTGACCAGCCAGGCTGACCAGCCAGGGCTGAGACACAGAGCTCCCTCATAGCTGGTACATGAATTTCCTGGAAAGGCTAAATGCAGTCAGCTGGCACCTGTCACATTGACTAAGAGTTGTAGAAAAATAAGTGAATCAGTTCCATCTGAAATGTGTGGCTATCCTGTAGGTCTGGTTACATGAGTACTATTATGCATGTGCTCATATCACCTGTTCAACTTGATATGGCCACACTGCATCTGCTACTAAAGGAAGTAACCAAGGGGATCGTGTAACCCAGTGATTAAACTGACTTTGGAAAATGTGTAAGTCAAATAAACTCTTAGGGCTTTTGACAAAAGAAGCAAGAAGAAGGATAAGGCAAAATGAGACCAGGCCAGGGATGCAGATGTGTGTTATGTATTTTCATTATGTTAGACTTTATAAAGCATTTCTGTTTAACTTACTATTCTTGATGTTAAGCAGTTCATTTTAGATGTTTTTATTCACTGCAGCTGCGTTGTGTTAGCAGTAATAGTATCACACTAATGGGACTTGGACTGCATATTGTTGCATGATTGCTTATAGCTGTTAACAAAAAACTTTTCCTGCTACACGGTTGCATTATCACTGCAAGGACATGTGGCTTGTCAGTTGTTTATGTGCATATTGTTTTATATACTTGTTTGTGAGATGAGATGTGATGGTTGATTATTGATTTATGTTAGTATGCTGACAACCGTCAAATGTATTCATGGTCAGTGCAGATGACAAGTAGCAAGTGTGTGTGTGTGTGTGTGTGTGTGTGTGTGTGTGTGTGTGTGTGTGTGTGTGTGTGTGTGTGTGTGTGTGTGTGTGTGTGTGTGTTTCTGTGCAGGTATCCCATTGCCCTACTAATCAATGGGTTTTCACATGCACATATGAACTAAATGCAGGTCATAAGTGCTAATATGTGATGTTTTCTTTCATGGCCGCTTAACATGCTGTTGTAGTAAATGGAATATGATGACTATGCTCTGAAATACTTTTTATGCACTTCTGTGAAGTCAAAGGAATGTATGACAAACTGATTTCAGTGCTTTTATGCTCTAGTTGAAGTACAGCCTACATAACATACAGCACAGAATAGCAATGACACCTGGAAAGGAAAATAGCTTAAAAAGTTGTCAAACACTTTTTGCTGACACACACATACACACACACACACACACACACACACACACACACACACACACACACACACATATACACTTGTTTAACATCTTTTAATGCTATTAATCCCTGAAAGCTATGCTTACCTTCTGCCCACTGTTCACGAGACAGTGCTACATGTTTCAAAAACAATAAAATAGTTTGAATTCAGATTATTTGTGTGTGTGTGTGTGTGTGTGTGTGTGTGTGTGTGTGTGTGTGTGTGTGTGTGTGTGTGTGTGTGTGTGTGTGTGTGTCATTGTAACTAGCAGTACATTGGACTTGCTGAAACTCCATGTGCTACAAACAAATGTGATCAGACTTGATTATTATACCTAAGATGGTAGGTGTTCTCAACATAGATCTCAAGATTGACATTTTAAGCTTTGTATCATTCTGTTCTTGAGATAAATCTCTTGGGATACATGTTTTAAAGTTATAACAAGGTATTTATTATCAGAAAACTGATCTTCATAGTCTGTGTGAAATTACGAGTTGCCTAGCATAGCTGTTGCATAACATGTACAGCTCTGTTCTATTGTGTATTGCACCTGCTGTTAAATGAGGCCCTAAATCTATTTGTATGCCTGCCTCTGCCTGTTAAATACATGTGTCTAACAGTATTCCTTATTACTTGGTTGCAGAGACATTTATGGCACATTCTTGGTTTGACATATGACATATAAAGTAATGTGATACTTTGTAAACACATCTGTACATCTGTATCACTGTTGTTTTGCCCTCACTGCTGCTTTGCTGCAGGCATGGTGGCATGTCCTAGGTTTGTGTTCTGGAACTATTGCTGCTTATTCCAGGGTACTTGGTGGTCTGCCCATGTTATGCTGTCTTATACCCCTGTTTTCTTAATATTGGGCTACATGTCTTGATATACTGCTGCAGAACCTGCTGTCTTTTTTCTCCATTATATTATATTATATTATATTATATTATATTATATTATATTATATTATATTATATCCCATGTGCCTCCATTTCAGGAGATTTAAGGTATTCCACAGTAAATATTGTAGCTTTGTTGGGTTACTGATTGTACCCCTAAAGACTTAAGAAAAATGCTATGGGCATTCAGAAGCCATGTAACTGAGACACTGTTATATCCTTAATTGGTCACTTGCATGTATTTCATGGACCTCCATTACAGGATGTTGAAGGTTTTACACAGCGAAGATTATAGCTTAACTGTGCCTATCTTTTAGTTTTTACTGAATGTCTTATTTTTCCTGTGGGACTTTTCTACCCGGTGGTTAGGAAGTTTGCATACATACATACACGTATACATACAACTATTTCAAGCATGGGCAGCAATGCCCTTCTAGCCTGCTAATATACTAAAACAGTTGTTGCCATAATAAGTGTTCAGGCTGTTATTAAACATATCTAAATTAGCACTTGCTTTAATGTAATTTAGTAGTCAGTTCCATGCATCAGCTGCTTTCCCAGAGAACCAATTAGTACACTTCTCATTTCTATAGAATCTTCTTCATAGGCTGATGATTCTCTACAATTTTTTCATAACCCCAACCATTTTCAGAGGTAGTTATCTCTAAATACCTTAATGAGGTCGCCTCTTAAATATCTATATGAGACACTGTACAAATTCAGATAGTTTAGTCTTTTATAATAAGTTACATTTGCGATGTGTTTGTTATATTTCCACTGTGCTCTTATAATGTTTCCATATTGTTATTCCATTCTCAAGTTTGGGTACCTGACTAACCAACAATAACTTCATCATTTCTGATTTCCTAGACATTATACATCTTTTTATACAACCTATAGTTATATAGATATCATTACCCAGTTGGTTGATATAATTAGAAAAACCTCAAAGCTGGATCTACCCATATACCCAGGTCCTTAAACAAATCTACAGTTTCAATCACTGTGTGCTGTATTAAATATTCACCTTTCAGTTTATATCTCCCAAATTTCATATGCTTAGTTTTTGAAGTCGTTATCAGCATATTATTCTCCTGTGCCCCAAATGGTCAATTTAGTCAAGTTCTTTTAAAGACCTGTCCTATCTGTAACACCTGCAATCAGTTTACCCAATTTCATGTCATCAGCATGCACACTGTAGAACACCTCAGATGAAAAAGAAAGATCTCAAAGAAAGTGGGACACCCTGCTGTAACCAGAAATTCCATCTGTCCAATTGCTGTATGATATTTGCAATGTCCTATTTGTAAGTCATGCAGCTATCCATCTTATCAAGAGTACATCAATACCTAGTTGTTGTAATTTGTTGATCAGTGTTTTGTCTATGACCCTATTAAATTCTGAAGTTAAATTTATATAAATTACATCACAACACAAATTATCATTTATAGCTGTTATTATTTGTTTATAGAACCTCATGTTACAGGTGGTAATAGATATATTTTCAACATATGCATGCTGATATATGGTTTCAAGTCGCAGCCTCTCCAGTTCTGACACTAACATATTCAATACGACCTTTTCATTATTTTTCCACAACATGAAAGTAGACTTAGGGATCTGTATGAGTCTGGGTTTATCCTACTCCACTTTTCCTTAAAGACAGGTTTAATAAGTGCTTGTGTCCAGTCTTTAGGAATCTCCTCATATTTATACAGTCTAGAAAATAATAAATATAATGGTCCTGTAATCTCTTGCTGAAGTGTTCTAAGGTCATTATTACTAATTCTGTCTCTTCATTTGCTTTGTTTGGATCCAGTTTGCATAGCTCTTTTTCAATAAAATCTAATTTAATGTCAGTATCTGAGGTTACCTGGATGCCACTAGGACAGCTTATCACCCCCTTTGTGGAGCCAAACTGTTTTGCATAAAAATGTGTAATATATCTATAATCTGTTGTGTCTGAGAATAAATTTTAGATTCTAGACACAGCTTATCAATTGGTATGTCTTTACTCCTCCCACACCATATGTATTTATAAATTTTTTCCTATATAAATATTATATTTTATGTATATATATTATACATTGCTTTATATAAATTTTCTTCAAAATTTTCTTGATCTTGTTCACACTATGTTTAATTCATGTGTCTAGCTTATTTCACCTTTCAAAGTTGTTCGACCTCTTTTCAATATCTTACATTTTTGCCTTTCAGATTAATCATGTCATATTTTTATTGAACTATATCCTCCTGACATTTTGCATTCAAATGATTTATCTTTCAAAACTTTCCATATTTCCACTGAACACATTACTGCAATTAGTTTTACATAGTGACTGTTTTGCTTCCATGTAGTCTGTTATTAATCTTCTGTGCACTGGTTTAGATTTAACAAATTAGCCTTAATAGATCCATAATCACTGCACATCAACAGTGGAAAAACATGACGTTTAGTAACAGTAATTTTTTTAGGAACACAAACAATGTCTTCAATGTTCCATGTCTTGGTAGTGATTTTTTTTTCAATCTGAAGCAATTGTCATTCCTGAACATATGTTGTGATCAATTATCTTACTAAAGTTGTTGAATTGATAATATTACAGTTTGTTTCTGGTAAATTTAAGTCCCCAGGTAATATAATTCTTCCTTCCGGTGTTTCATGCAAGAAATGTATGAATTCCTCTAGGTCATCTGCATTTGACTTAGGTGGTCTGTACACTCCAGCAGTTGTTATATGTTCCAGGGTTGTCTTTATTGTCACAGTTACACAATCCATAGTATCGGTGTTATCACTGAAAATGTAATAATCACAGGTCTCATAACTATTCATCCCGATTTTTTAGCATGTCTGTTACAGTAAAACATTTATACCCTGGCAGAATTGATTTACAGTCATTGTAGGTTAACTGTTTAAATGTTTTCTGATAGAAAATTATTATCAATCTATGTATACAGCAAGCACCTTGCACAGTGCTGCATGGTCATCCAATATAAAGATGCAAAGCACCATGACAGACTGGTTCTGTAGATGTGCTAAGTGTAGTGAGTCATTACTGGGGGAGAGGCATATGCCACTTAGCCGTGTGTTCTTGCTCAAAAACTACCTCCAGAAATGTATTCAAAAAAGCATGCAGTTCTGTAGATCAGCATGGCCTCCTCCACCATACTGCAGTACTGAACATGGCCTTTTGGCTGTGTTTAACTGCTAAACATGAACATGTTGGGGAAACCACAAGATAACAGGACTTAAGTTTAAATTGCCATAACAACACAAACATTGGAAAGGGGGTTTAGGATGGGGGAATATTCAGATACTAGGGAATGCTTTAAGTGGCATGATCGCACCAACATTGCAACAGGATTGAGTGGATTGAGAATACAATAGACACCAGATAAAAGTGCTGTAATGTCAAATACTTCATAAGAGTTATGTGGGTTTGGAGGAAACACTACACTACCAAGCATATCTTTTTAAAATGTCACAAAAGTATCAACAGTGTAACAGGGTTGCAAGTGGAAGGGTGCACTAAATACCAGGGCTGAATACATACATGTCATAATGGCAGTATGGTATTACTGGGGTGGGAAGGTACAGAGACTGTGGTGTGTGTGTGTGTGTGTGTGTGTGTGTGTGTGTGTGTGTGTGTGTGTGTGTGTGTGTGTGTGTGTGTGTGTGTAAGTGATTGGAGGGGGGATTCCATTGCCTATATGATTATCAGGTTACTATGTCACTATAGTAACTGTGATTCAGGAAACACACACATTAGCTGATAATGAGGTTTTACATCACAGTGGCTAACACGTTCCTGAATTGCAAATGGGTGTGTCACTGTGTAAGGGCCTTTTCAGCACTATCGGTACGTCTTGCACTGGTGCCTTTAATGAATTCCCAGGAGTGTGTGTTTTTTGCCTGATTTTAAGTATGTTTTCTTGTGTCACACATTTGTCTTCAGCTTGTCTTCTTCATGCAGTGCACCTGCAAATAGTCAACAATTGTTCATGTTTACTGAACAGCAGTTTCCACTTTATTTTATAGTAACATTTAAACAACTATATTGGCTTACTCTTTTCATTGGTGATGTGGGGGGAGGTTTTTTAGATATGATCATGGACTAAGGAAAACCATGCATCATTAAACCAAGATGCAATTGAAATTCAGATACAGAATTTCCAACCTTCTGTCAATGGAAGATGACAAAGCTACAGCCAAAAATGTATTACTACCAGAATTAGAGTTTCTGATACAATTTGTTTTCCCATGTTCCTCATATAATAATTCATTACTACTCAACTGAAAATAAGGTGTTGTTAAAGGTTTGCTTCTCCACAAACTCATTGTTACAATGTGACATGATCTGTGGCATGGATGGTGCTTGCATAAGTGCAAATATTGGCATGCACTGACACCAAATATGAAGAAAAGGTCCTTGCTGGCACAGAGGGATAGTCTCTTAAGGCATGTCACTGGCATCCATCAGATTAAAATAAAAGAAAGTAGACACAAGTCTATCTTGATACTCAACCTATTTCCAAGAGCATATAGGGGACTATACACTGTCTCCTAGGTATGAGCCTCCAATATTCATAGGTTCATAGGTTCATAGATAGGTACTAGGCTATCAGCCCAAGGGCCTAAGTAAGCCTAGCCAACAAAGTTCCCTGGCTTATGCCAACCCAAGAAAGTTAATTTCCTGTGTCCCTGTCGAGCAGAGCCACAGAAGTGATCTCTGGGGTATATTTACTAGCTCCCATCCACTCAAGATTTTTCTTGAAGAGTGTTAATGAGGAACTTTGCTTGACATAGATGGGTAGTCTGTTCCAGAGTATGGGAAGTCTATGGGACAGGAATCTATCCCTCCAGCAAGTCCTGTTTATTGTGGTGACAAGGTTTAGGTCCCTAGAGCATGTAGCTCAGAGGGATTGGGATTTCTTTAGGTGTAGCATGTCCAACAGATCTGGGTTTGACATAGCTTTATATGTTAGGCAGAGATCACCTTGGAGTAAGCGATATGCTACAGAGTAAAGCTGGAGTTTTTTGAGACAATCAGTATAGGGCATCTGTTTGAGGCCAGTAATTCTCTTTGTGAGGTACTTCTGTGGCCTTTCCAGCTGCTGCAGATGTCTTGTGAGGTACATTCCAAAAGGGGCATTGTACTCTATAATGTGTCTAATGAATGTCGAGTAGAGAGGAACAATGACCTCTTTTTTCCTGGATGAAAACCCTTTTGTGATGAGGTGTGCCATGTATAAGGATTTCCTGACTACTGTGGCAATGTGATTATCAAAGGAGAGACTACTGTCCACCTGAGTCCCAAGGTCTCTTATCACACATTCGGTGTTAAGAAGACTGTCACCTATGTGGTAGTTCATGGGTACAGAGTTTTTACCAAAGGGGATAACAATGCACTTTTTGGCGTTGAACTTGAGGCCATGGCTCTGACACCGGGCATCTGTCTCAGTAAGCCCTTCTGTAGGATGTCCACATCATTTGGGGACTCGACTATAGCTCCTAGTTTACAGTCATTTGTGAACTTCATTAGCCAGAGGCCTTCTGTGTTAGCCTGTACTTCAGAGAAGTAGATACCAAACAGGAGAGGTCCCAGGACTGAACCCTGTGGCACACCACTTGTCACTGGTTTGAAGTCAGATTTGGAGTCTGCAACTTTTACAGTGTGAGTTCTGTCAGTAAGCCAGTTGGCAACCCATCTTGTGACATAGGGATTTATACCTAGTTTAGTGAGTTTAGCTATAATTCCAGAATGGGGGATGGTGTTGAAAGCCTTGGTGAGGTCAAGATAGGTTGTGTGAACCATCTTACCCTTGTCTACGGCTTTGGTGACTGCCTCAAAGAAGTCGCCCAGGTTCAGGAGGCATGATCTGCCATTCACAAACCTGAACTGGGTGGGGTCCAGAGTTTAGAGGTTACCAATGTCTTTGTTTATGATTTCCATGATGATAGGTTCCATGGCCTCGCAGACCAGACTTGTCAGGCTAATAGGGGGATAGTTCCCAGGATCAATGGTGGCTCCCCATTTTTGGAGTGGGATAACTGTTGCTGTGCACCATTCAATGGGAAAAAAGCCTGACGTGAGGCTATGATTGAACATGGTGCTTAGGTGGGTAGCCAGTTTGTTCTGAAGTTTGTGTAAAACACAGCCTGGGATGTTGTCCGGTCCCATGGATGCTGTGTTTTTGGCTTCAGAGAGTGCTGCTTTTACCTGTGAAGTTGTGATCACAGGGACTCTCCATTCTTCCTGTATAGATATGGGCCCTTTAGGGGGCGAGAGGGGGGTAAAGTTAGCACTGAACCTATCTGCCAGGATGTTGGCAATATCAGTTGGTTCTGTAATTTATGTGCCATTGTGCTGTAACTCAGAGCAGATCTGGGTGTTGCCATTGAGATTCTTGACATAGCTATAGAATGCTTTGTTGTTGTCATTAGAATCAGTGGCAATCTTGTTTTCATAGCTAGCTTCACCCCTAGATTAAAGTGTACACAGGTCACCTTCAGAGCTGTGTCTTTGACGTAATGCATGGGTCAAGATGGAGTGAGATGGGTATCACTGAGTGATAAACTCAGGCAGCATTTTCTCTGTGAACCATAGTATCTTTCAGTGGCCTTTACCCACTGTAACTGTCTTTCTCACAAGTTATTATTTTCACACATACATAGACACACATATATACACATGCACCACAATTGGCTGGCACAATTTTCCGATTTCCCACAGCTTTCTTCCTGGCATGATAATATTGCTACCACCTTGAAATGGCCAATGTCCTCCAGATATATGTTGTTCTTAAGTAAACCAAATATGAAATCATATCTATTAATATTTTCACTGGTAGTAGGCCCAAATTATCTAGTTAACTTTAGATGAGACCCACTTCAGCATATTAACCTACAGTGGTAAATTATAAGTTTTGTCTTAGGTAATAAGTACAGAATTTACATACATAATAAAGACCAGCTACAATGGCTCAAAATGTGAATAAACTTTATTTACACAGTAAGGTTCCATTGCAGTTACAGATGAAATATGCAAAAGAATAGAGAGTGCACATAAAAGAATGAAATAACATTTGGTTAATCACTTAGGAATATTTAAAGAAAACATCTAATCTATCTGCATACATTTAACTTTTTAATACTTAAACAGTAACAAACCCTTTACTGTTTTAGGTTTCTAGAAGATAACAGGCAGAGATTGCAGATAACAAACATACAGGGAAGTGGTCACCTCATTATCTTTCAAGTACAGACAAGACAAATTAAAGATCAGGCTCAAATATTTAAACACATCTCAAATCCACTGTTAATAATCCATACAAACCATTAACTAATTTCCTCCAGAAGCAAAGATTAAATCATCTATTTCTAAGTTGTTTTGATTTTCCACAGCAAAAGTACCCAAAACAGTTATGTCATCTGTAAAGCACAGACGCTTAAATACTATAGCCCAAAGATAATAGAGAACATCAATACACAGAATGTTAACAGGTATCTCTTAACTGTTAGCATTTTAATGTCTTCATTCTTTTAACAGTTATACCCAGTTAGTCCCTTGAAGTGTACTGTGGTTATACTTTATGACTTGCTAGCAGAGGAGATGGCTATATGTTCAAACAGACTCATGCATTTCTCTTTATTTCATCCTGTTACATTTAGAAAAGAAAAAGTCACAAATTTACACCAATTTTTTGACCAAATGTGTTACTAGTAGAAAATAATAAAGAAGGGAGAAAAATGCATAACATTTTTAAATTTGTTTTCATTAATCTGGCATTGGCTCTGATACCAAACCATGTACTCCATTTTACTTTCTTATGAAAGTCAGTCAAAATGTACAATTGTCCACACTTATCCTAAAATTATCTTCTCAGAAAAATATAATAGTGAGTAATATCTAATGGAAACAACACCATTGCCTTAAATAGATCACCATTTAAGAAATAAACTGGTGTAAAAGTGCTCTACAAATTGTATTAAGCATGATGAAGCCTCCTTCTTGCAGATATTTGCTGTCTGTTAACTCTACAGAATTTTCATATCAAACTCCTTTATTCTGAAATGAATGGAAAACTAACTGCTAATAATTTAGATAACTGACAATTTAGAAAGACTAAATAGGGTACTGTTCTGGTACCTCTTACATGAACTCATTCATTGTTATCTAACACATTCTTTCTGCTGTATACTTTTAATCATATCTTCCATTTGCTGTATATAACTGTATTGTTTTCACACCGGTATTGTTCGCAGATGTGTTCACTATGTGCTCAACTATCTTGTAAAACTGACTTTGTTTTATCTGTGGTCTGTGTTGCTCATTTAAAGCCCAAGTTTTGACTGAAAATGGCATTTGAGCCAGCCCACTTATCTTGTTAACAAACCAACAAACGAAAAACAACACGCAAACAAAAAACAACAAACAAAAAAATAATTGTAAGCCAATACTCCCATGAACTAAACAGGACACTTGTGGGATGGTTCATTTCTTCCACATGACTATATATAGCTTTTCACTTTTTTTCTTACTGTAGATGCACAAGATAATGAAAGTAACAGAAATAACAAAATGTTATTTTATGTAATGTGAATAATGCTCTAGTGTCTTTACGTCTGACAAGGATGAATTTGATAAAGCAATCCCCAACCAAGTACAAAGATTAAAAAAAAATATTAATTAGAGGTCTCTAATTTCTACCAAAGCATATATATCATCGATTTCTGGGGGGTTTATTATTCAATATGTTACATACTCTCATGGTGAGTGACAGCTGATAATGATAGCTGAACCTTATTGATATGTACTGCCTGAAGAAGCTGTCCATGTGAATACCTTCTTCTTTTATAGTATGGCATTATCTCTTCCATCATATGAAACCGCAAATTCTATCATGGCTCTGAAATCCACAACTCTCCTTTTATGAGTCTTTTCTCCAACCATTTATATGCCTCTCCTTGCTTATTAAGTGCTCCTTCTCAGAAAACAGCACACTATAGCCCATTGTTCATGATGATGAAATTATTTGTCATGGATCTTTCATCCTTCATCTTTACCCAGATGTACATACATTCTTTTCATTAGCTTTTTTCTCATGTTATGTTCTGTTAACCTCACACACATTTCTAGCTCAAACATTTCTCACAAGGCTTCTGGAATAGGATTTGTGCTATCTCATTAACCTCTTCTAGACAATCACAACCACACATAGAAGGAAATCATGCATTACTCAGGAATAAGCATCTCAATTATATGAACAAAGTCTCTTTGCTTTCCTGCTAGTACTGCCTTTGCCTATTCGTTTTAAAAATTCCCAGCTTTTCATATCCTTACTACATTATCACATTCAGTGCATCTGAAATGAATGTCTCTAGGTATCTTTTATGGAATCATATGCAGTTATTAGTCTATTAACCCAAGGGCCATTTTAAGCTAACCAAGCTTACCCAAACTTATCAAAATATTGCTGAAATGTTAATACCCCAAGGAATGTTATGGTTACAATATAGGCTTGTACACTTATTTATTTATTGCATTTGTTTACCAGGAGAGTCCACTGGGCCTATGAAGAGTTCACTTTCAGGGGAGGCCCAGGGAGAAAAGCTCCACATTTAATTACAAAGAAATGAAATGTTGCACAATAGAAACAGTGTATATAGGACAGTACTAGCACATAAAATAAGGAATAACTACATAGAATAATGTGATAATAACACTGAATCATTTGATAAAACAATGCAGAATTATTTGCTATGCTGATGCCTGTGAGAATGGAAAAGTTTAAGATTATTAGCAGAGAGAAGAATGTAGCATAAAGGGTGAGAGAGGATGACAGAAGCCTAAGGTGGGGATAGCAAAGGCTAAAGTGACAGCAGAAGGAATTGGTTTGAATGAGGGAAGGGGAAGATAGGCTAGTTATAGAGTGTGACAGAATAAGAATTCTGAGAGAAGGTTAGGTTTTGGGATACACTTCAAGCATTTACAGATTGCCTCTGTCCATTAGGGAATAACAAGTGTCATACCAGGGGTAAATATTTGATTTCTCAGCCATTGGTCAAAGTTACATTTGAATAGAGTTAGGGATGAGCTTTACTTCACATAGATGGGAAGCGTGTTCCAGAGAAGGGGTAATTACCGAGACAATATGTGTCCGTCCAGATGAGGTTTAGGTCCTTAGAATGGATATTTATTTCTGATGTTATTTGTTTTGTAGATGGGAAAAATACATCAGTGCAGAATCAGAGTATGCCTTGTAGGCTAGATATATATATAGCCACACAGCAGAAGGCAGAGTACAGATAGGAATTTGATACAGTCTGCAAAAAACTTGTTGTTTACTCTCAATTTTTTTTTGTGAGAAACCTGTATGGTCTCTCAAGCTGTTGCAAGTGCCTGGTCAGAAACATACCGAAAGATAATTGTACTCACTGATGGGTGTCATGAGAGATGAGTACAGCAGAACAATGATCTTCTTGGACCTGAATGTCATGCTGTCACTTATAACCTGTGTAAAGTTGAATAAATTTCTCACCACAGTAAACAAGTGGTGGTCAAAAGTCAAGTTACTATCAAGAGGCATTTCCAGATCCATGACCACTGAGTCTACTTTTAGGGGTAGATTATCAATCTGGTAATTTCCAGGGGTGGACATCTTTTAAAGGGTACAGTCATGCATTTTATCACACTGAGTTTTAGTCAGAGGCTCTGGCACCAGTTGTTTATCTATGTCAGGCCCTTTCAAAGGATATCTATGCCTTTGGGGGATTCAGTGAGGATCCCTTGTTTGCATTCCTCTGAAAATATGATTAGCCAGAGGCCTTTGATGTCTGCCTTTACTTCAGAGACATAGACAGCAAAAAAGAAAGGCCCTAGCACTGATCCCTGTGGCATTCTGCTGGCGACTGGCCTGTTTGAGGTGGTGTATTCCCAGATCCTAACTTCTTGTGTCCTATCAGTTATCCAGCTGGGTATCCATCAGGTAAAATATGGGTTTATGCTTAATTTGGTTAGTTTATCTATTATACTTGAATGAGGTATTGTGTCATATACCTTGGCCACATTGAGGTAGGCTGTGTACATTGTTTTGACCTTGTCCATACTTTTTGTAACTTTCTCAAAGAAGTCACCTAGGTTATGTAGGTATAACCTGAATTTAGCAAAACCAGACTGGGTAGTTTTCAATGTGCATAGGTTTACTGTATAATTGTTTATTAGAGCATTAATAATTCTTGGAATAGCCCCTGCATAGAAGACTAGTCAGACTTACTGGTCTGTAGTTGCTTGGGTCCAAGGAAACCCCTTATATAGAGGGATAACCATTGCAGTCCTTCATTCTTTTGGCACAAAGCTTGCCTAGAGACTGGGGATAATTAGAGATTCTGGTGGGAATGACAGGTCATGTTTCATGCTATTCAGGAGGCATCCTGGGATATTATCAGGGGCCCACTGAAGCAATGTTCTTGGCCTTTGAGAGAGCAGTATGGATCTGTTCCCTAGTGCTATTTGGTTGAAAAATGATGTGTGTGTGTGTGTGTGGGGGGGGGGGTATTTCCTGGGGGTGACTGTGGGTTATGGAGGGTTAAATCTGGAACTAAATTTATTGACCAGCAGATCTGCTATATCCTTTGGCTCCATAAAGGTTGGGTGTTGCCTTTAAGGTTGCTGGTGTAACTGACAAAAGGCTTGTGGTTTTCATTAGCCTAGGAGGCTATTTTTGTCTCAGATTTGGCTTTTATTGACTTTGATTAGTCGCCCGAGTTGCTTGTTTACATTGGAGAGGAGGATTTTACCTTGCTGACACAAGCCTTTTCTAATTGTAGACATAGTTTTTCTTATTTTGTCATACAATCTATTTCACCATTCTTTTTTGTACTTTGGAATCAATATATCACCCTACCTCCTGCTACATAGCCTTGCCTGAATGTCTTGTTCAGGTTGCATTATCTTGGATTCTGGAATACACTTTTTATATAAATTAAAGCCTCCTTCTGTTCCTCAAGATTTATGACTCTGTATCATGATACTTATTATAAATTAGCTCGTGACTATTAAGCAATGTTGTTTATTTTTATTTATATATTTATTTAATTTTATTTTACATTTTTTGACCGGGATAGTCCGACTGGATATATGTCCATTTTCAGCGGAGGCCCGGGGAGAAAAGCTCCACATAGAAAAAAAGAGACAGTACATACATCACTGAGTGATAAACTCAGGCAGACATGTTTAGAAAAATATAGACAAAGAATACAGGCAGATATCAATATACACAATGTGCAGACTTACATCTGATTGGCAAAGACGTATCAGAAAATGTGAACATAGAATACAATCAGATTTCAGAATTCACAATGCTTAGACATTCAAATGCTATGAGGCATAGCTACTTGGCTAAACAGCAGGTTGGGTAGCAAGACATGTATTAGTGAAGTTGTTAGGTTTAGAACAAGAGCACAGCCAATGAGATGTGAGGTATTTTTTGAGTTCTCTTTTAAATAGGGGTAGTGAGGTTTCCTTGGTAACAATTGTAGGGAGTAGATTCCAAATTTTACCGGGTGAGTTGGCAAATATAGCATCGCCTGCAGAGTTGTTGGATTTTTGGGTCAGTATCAATAGTTTATCAGCTGAGCGTAATGGCCTGGGGGCACTATGAGGGGTGAGAATATTTTTGAGGGCAGGGATGTGATCAGATTGATGGAGTATTTTATGCGCTACTATAAGCTGGTTGAACTGTAGAAGGGTAGGATAGTCTAGCCATCCCAGTGCTTTGAGGTTCTGGCAATGGTGGGTCCTAAAAGCCATGCCAGTAGCGAATCTGGATATATGATTGTAACATCCTGATAATTTGTTGAGATCAGTTTTAGATAGGTTGGTGAGTACAGAGGAGGCATACATAAGGGTAGAGAGGAGGTGTGATCTTGCAATAGCTACCCTAGCTGGGGGGGGGGGCGAGGAAAGGTTTGGCTTTGTACAGGGAGCCAAGTGTTTTGTTGACGGACTTAATAGTGTGATTTGCATGTTTATCAAATTTAAGGTTGTTGTCTATTATTACGCCTAGAAGCTTTGTATGGTCATCAGGGGAGATAATGGTGTCATTGCTAGATTTGATGTTGAAGGAAGGAGGAGAAATTCTACGGTTAGGGGAGAAAAGTAGTAGCTTGGTTTTGTTAGGATTTAAAAGCAGGTGGTGATTAGCTAGCCATGTTTCTACCATGCTGAAAGTGGTCTGGGTGAGGGTTAGAAGTTGTGTAGGAGAGGAGGCATTGCATATTAGCACTGAGTCATCTGCATATTGGATGCAGGTGGCTCCTGGGATGGTGGTGTGCAGATCATTGATAAAGACAGAGAAAAGAAGGGGACCCAGTATGGACCCTTGTGGGACACCTAGGGTTAGAGGAAGTTGGGATGAAAGCATGCCCTGCCATAAGATAGCCTGCTGTCTACCTTTTAGGTAGGAGTGAAACCATTGTTTTGCATGTTGGTCTAAACCGATGGTTTGTAGGGTATTGAGCAGTAGCTGATGGTTGACCATATCAAAAGCTTTTGAGAGATCTAGGAAGAGTGTTGAAGATAGTTTGTTGTTGTTACGATGAAGATGATGACATTAGAGAAAGATTGAAGAGCCATGGTGGTACTGTGCAATAGCCTAAAGCTGTGCTGAGAGACGGCGAACTTTCTATTTTGAATAAGAAAGTGTATGATTTGTTTGTGTATGCATCTTTCCATGATTTTAGCTAGTGGTGAAAGCATGGTTATAGGTCTAAAGTTAATTAATTCTGTGGAACTTCCTCCTTTATGGAGAGGTATAACGTGATATTTTCCATATTACTGGGATGGATCCTTCTGAGATGGATCTGTTGATCAGAATAGAAATGGGAAGTGCTATGGCATCAGCTGATTTTTGAAGATATTCAGCTGGGAGGTGGTTGGTAGCTAGTGTAGTAGGTTTTTGCTTTTTGAGTAAGGTCTGGATCAGGTTGGTAGGTACGGTTTGAAAGGTAAAGATGGGTTGGGTGCTAGGTGGAGCAGGGCTAGATGTGCCAGAGCTGGTGTTTGTGTTCGATGGAGTGAGATGGGTAGCTAGAGACAGGATAGTTTCAGTAAAGAAGGACTTGAAACTGTTTGCAATTTCTGCACGGGATTTATCAAGGGCAGCTAATGGGGTAGGAGTGGTGGAATGGCCTGGGTGGAGAAGATGGTTAATACCAGCCCAGAACATTTGAGGTTTTAACTGATATTTTTGTTGTAGGAGGGTGTAGTGATTTTTTTGTCTAAAATGACAGCTGTTCTGGTCTGATTCCTTAGTTGCTGGCATCTTACTTGGTCCATAGGGGCTTTGGTAACATGCCACTTGGCCCAGGTGTTGTTTCTTAGTTTAATTTTGTTTTTTGTTTCTTTAGATAGCCACGGTGCAACTGTGGCTTTTACACGGATGGTATGGGTAGGAGCATGGTGGTTAAGGATAGCCAGAAATACGGTATTGAAGTACTCAACTGCTTCTTGTAAAGGGAGTCATTTCAAGACATTCCAATTACATGCTTTGAGTTCATTTTGGAAGTTGTTAAGATTAAAGTTCCTGACGTTTCTTATAGTTTTGTAGGTGGGCTGGTTGGGAATGTCAGCTTTGAGCCTAATAATATAAGTAAGGCAGAGATCACTTAGATCATCGAGTAATGTACCTGACTTGTACTTTTGGGGATGGCTGTTAATTAGTATCCAATCAAGGATACTATCTTTGACTCTATTTTTGCTAAATCTGGTGGGGCTGGCAATGATCTGAGTAAACCTGTGGAGGGAGTTTCAGGGGAACAGGTGTAACAATCAATGTTAAAGTCCCCCAAGACAATGGTTTCCTGGGGATAGTTAGAAGCTAGCCAATGTAAGATATTTTCTAGAGTATTATCATTCATGGTGGGTGGAATATAAAAGCAGACAATGTATCTTCATTTATTTTTGTTTATTATTAGTTTGGTGATGAGAATTTCTGCATTGCCAAACTGGGGTGGCTGTTGGGTGTCAATTGTTATTGTTAGGGTAAACTTGTATAGTAAAGCCACCTTTCCTGGAGATCTGGTCCAGTCTAAGGATGTTGTACTGTGGGGGGGGGGTTATTTCGTTATCTTTGGTTATTGGTTTTAGCCAGGTTTCTGTGAGGCAGAGGATATCAGGGGAGTGAACAGCTAAGAGTCCATGTAGGCTATAGATCTTGTTGTTTAGGCTTCTGATGTTGAGATGACAGACCGGAAATGAGTTTGGAAGTCTATCAATCTGGGTAGTACACATTGAGCTGTTATTTGGTGTGCTTGGGTCTACTGCTGTGGATGGGACAGAGTTGGGGTGGATGTCTCCATCCTTCATAAGATTCATTTTTAAGTTGCTTGTGAGTCTTAAAAAATTGTTTATGATTTTTTCGTAGCTTTTGATTTTTAAGCTAATGTAGTGGTATTTAGTCAAATTATGGTAACTGGGGGGTGAGGAATTAGGAGAAGGGGTAGTTATGTGGTGGATAAACTTATTAAATGCTGGGTTGGTGCCTGACAGTTTGGGTATTGGATTTCAAGATGCTGTACATATTCATAGGAACTTAGGTGATAAGGAATGAATAGCAGGGGTACTAAGGGTAGCAGCATTAGTGTTTTAGCTGTAGTCATAGTAAATTACTAGGGTAGGGTCTGTATTGAGTGAATGTGGTGGATAAAAGATTAGAGAGTATAGATTAGCTATGAGTGGGTTAATATGGATAGTGGGTGGATAGAGGGTGTATTATATTTCTAGGAGTTTGCTGGGTTCTAGGAGCACGTGCAGTTGGTTAGCTAATTAAGGTGGCATGCCAGTGGTACTATAAATGTAGTATTACTGGGGGCGAGTGGGATACGGGGGCAGGGTGGGGCGTGGAGTGAGTGAAGCGAGCATAGTGGGGCTAAACCAGTAAAGCAGATGCCTAGCGGCAGCATGTGCAGGTATGAGTTACAAGCACACTTTTTTGTTTCTTTTTATATGCCCAATACTCTGTTACTAAGCCCTACTGTTAAATGAGTTACAAGCAGACTTTTGTGTTTCTTTTTATATACCCAATACTCTGTTCCTAGGCCCTACATTTAAAAACTACACAGTTCCCTGCCTGCTTCTTAATTTACAATGCAGAGAGCCCGTTTTCCAATTCCCTTTTGTAGCACGTTTGTTTCACTTAGTTTATTGAGAAATGCACTGTTTGGAGGTGCAGAGCACACTACGCTCATCTGATTAAATAGTAGAAAGCATGCTGTTTTTACCTTAATTGGGGAAGAAAGAAGGTTACAGGAAAGTCTAACCCTTCCAACCTAATGCATATCAGCATAAACAGATTACAAGCGGGAGTTATGGGGACATTCACCAGTGCTTTTATGGACCCAGTTTGTTAGGTTTACAGGTGGGTATTTTAGTGGATACTGACCTTATTAAAACAAGTTCTGTGGTGGGGAAAGTCTTCCGTACTTATTGTTATTCCCGGAATGACCCTATATGCTTTTACAAGCCTTTCAGGGGGAGGTGAGGTAGGAACACCTAGAGAGGGGATATGATTATTGGTACTATACCAAGAACAGGGTTCAGGTTTACTCTGTAAATAAGCTGAGTTTCAGTTAAATAATAAAGCGGATGCTCTTAAGTATAATGCACCTTTGCTTACATTTAGTACTTTAAGCATGCAATGCTTTAAGACTGATAGTGGAATTACTGAATACATAATTGTAGCTAGTATGCAGACACAGACCCACAGAAAGCCTGAAAATCACTCAGATGGCTTTAGGGTCTGGAGGGTTTAACAAGGAAAACTAGTAATACTATCTAATGTACTTTATGATTAGTGGTTAGCAGGGGCAGTTCATGGTACTAGCTGCTGGGCTGCAGCCCACCTCCCCCAGCTAAAAAAAAAAAAAGAAATGTGAAAAAAAAAGTCAACTATTATTTTTAAATTAAAAATAATAGACAGCTAACTTTGTGTTATTTTCTGGGCATGTGCAGAGTTCTAAGGACATCCAAAAAAAATTCTGCTTCTGACAATTGCCAGACTGTTTTGAAAACAGCATGAAATTAGACTTCCGATAATCAATGGGATTTGAACGGCAGCGTTTGGCATAACAGAAGCATTGCTCAATGGGAGACTCACCAGGCTGCTGCGAAAGCAGAGAACCATTCCCATTGGCTTAAGCTGCAAATATGTAACATATAGTCATATCATTATAAATTAGCTCATGGCTATTAACTGAAATAATTTATTCTGTAACTAGGCTGAGGAAGCATGAGTGCATGAAACGTTTTTTTTTTTATTTTAAAATATTTTTTTTTCAGGTACTATGCTTGCTACTGCCAGAATGTGGAAAGATGGTGTGCACTTAAAGTTGTATGTGTGTGTGTGTGTGTGTGTGTGTGTGTGTGTGTGTGTGTGTGTGTGTGTGTGTGTGTGTGTGTGTGTGTGTGTGTGAGTGTGTATGTGAGAGTGCTTGCGCATACATAGGCAAACTACTGTAAGAGTCATTGAGTGAATGTTTCATTTATTTGTTCATTAAATTGATTTTATCACTTGGCATTTGCAGTTTTGGTTTAACACCATTTAGCATTGGCTTAATGTCTTCTAGGCTGTATTACACATTCATTGGTTGACAGAGTTGTCATTAATGTGCTTGTGTCTTTTCTGGTCATTTTGGTGTCAGTCAGGTGCTTGTGCATCACAGACAAACTACTGAAAGAGTCACTGGAGGAAATAATTGATGGTCATATCTGTGCGTGGTGGGGATAATATAAATGTTTTGTCTAATTGTTGCTATTTTTTAATTTATTGCATTCCGATATATTAGGTATATTCAGTCAATAAAGCTGAATTTAATTGAATTCACAGATTGTCTGTGAATAAAAGTGCCTGACACTGTAGTAATTTGTTTAAAATAAGCATTTATTATTCTGGTTTTGCAGAAGTAGTGCACATAAATTTTTTTTTCACTCTGTAGCAGTCAATCATTGCTGCACTCAATAAGTAGCTGTCTGATGGCCTGGGCAGGATGTGTGTAATACCAGCTGATCATTGGCAGAGAATTGCACTAAGTAGTATTGCCATATAACAGCACTTGGTTCTCCTGTTGAGTTTTTGACTGTTCATTACTTCTATTTGAAGTCCTTTTCTCTTTCTGGATTTTATCCAAATGCTTTGGTTTCTTCTCCCAAACAGTCAGCAGTATAATATGTACCTGTGGCAATCTGTTCTTTTAGTTTTCCTCCTAATAGGTCCATAGGTTCATAGGTTGGTACTAAGCTATCAGCCCTAGGGCCTGTACAAGCCTAGCCATAACAATTCCCTGGATATTTCTTCCCACAATATTTACTTCCCTGTCTAGCAGGGTGACTGACGTGATCCCCGGGGTTAATTTCCTATCTCCCATTTAATCTTCAAGGTTCTTTTGGAAGAGGACAAAGGAGGCGCACTGCTTGACATGTATGGGCAGTCTATTCCAGAGTATGGAGAGTTTCTGGGTTAGGAACCTATCCCTCCAGCATGTTTTGTTCATTGTGATGACAAGGTTTAAATCCATGGAGCGTGTGGCTCTGAGGGATTGGGATTTCTTTAAGTGGAGCATTTCCAACAGCTCAAGGTTTGAGATGGCCTTGTATGTTAAGCAGAGATCACCTCTGAGTAGACGATATGCCACAGAGTATAGCTGGAGTTTTTTTAGATGGTCAGCTTAGGGCATCTGCTTTAGGCCTATAATTCTTTTAGTGAGGTATTTCTGAGGCCTTTCCAGCTGTTGCAGATGTCCTGTGAGGTATATACCAATAGGGGCGTTGTACTCTATAATGGGTTTAATGAGGGATGAGTACAGTGGGACAATGACCTCCTTTTTTTTTTGGATGAAAAGCCCTTAGTGATGAGATGTGCCGCATAGAAGGATTTCCTGACTGTTGTGGTGATGTGGTTATCGAAGGTAAGACCACTGTCCACCTGTGTCCCTAAGTTTCTCATCACACTTTCAGTGTTTAGTGTACTGCCACCTATGTGGTAATTCATGGGTACATGTTTTTTCCCAAAGGGGATATCTATACATTTCTTGGCATTAAGCTTGAGCCAATGGCTCTGGCACCAAGAACCTGTTTCTTTAAGGCCCTTTTGTAGAGTATCCACATCATATCAGGATTCAGTAATGGCTCCCAGTTTGCAGTCATCTGCGATCTTTGTTAGCCAGAGTTCCTTTGTGTTGGCCTGTACTTCAGAGAAGTAGATGCCAAACAAGAGCGGTCCCAGAACTGAACCCTGAGGTACTCCACTTGTCACTTGTCTGGAGCTGGATTTGGAGTTGGCTGCTTTTACAGTCCAAGTTCTGTCAGTAAGCCAGTTGGCAACCGATCGAGTGACGTAGGGATTTATGCCCAGCTTAGTAAGTTTACCTATGATTCCAGAGTGGGGGATGGTGTCGAAGGCCTTGGTGAGGTCCAGATGGGCTGTGTGACTGCCTTACCCTCGGCCACAGCTCTGGAGACTGATTCAAAGAAGTCAATCGGGTTCAGGAGACAAGATTGACCCTTCACAAACCCAGACTTGGTGGGGTCCAGTGTTTGAAGGTTGCCAATGTCTTTGTTTATAAGTTCCATGATAATGCATTCCATGACCTTGCAGATAAGGCTTGTCAGACTAATGGGACGGTAGTTCCTGGGACCCAAGGTGGATCTCCCCTTGTGGAGTGGGATAAATGTAGTTGTGCACCACTCAGTGGGCATGAAGCCTGAGGTGAGGCTTTGGTTAAACATGACACTCAGGTGAGGTGCCGGTTCATTTTGTAGCTCATGTAGTACACAGCCCTGGTTATTATCTGGTCCTGTGGATGCTGTATAGCTTTGGAGAGTGCAGTTTCTACCTGTATGGCCGTGATTACCGGAATTTGGAAATCTTTTGGTATGGAGATGGGCCCTTTAGGGGGTGAGAGGGGGGTGACGTTGGTACTAAATCGATCTGCCAGGATATTGGCAATATCCTTGGGATCGTTATATTTAATGTCATTCTTTTGTAGCTCAGAGCAGATCTGAGCATTGCCATTTAGATTCTTGACATAGCTATATAGAATGCCTTGTGGTTGTCTTTGGAATCTTTGGCAATTTTATTTTCGTAACTAGCTTTAGAGGATTTTATACAGGATCTCAGCTTCTTACTGAGGCTGGTAAGGGAGTTTTTTGCATCCTAGGATTTTCCTCTTTTCTGCAACAGTTTCTTCCTTCTGTTGTATAGTTTATTTATGGCAGGGGACCACCAGATTAGCTTCCTTTTTTGGGAGGAGAGTGCCTTGGTTATATTTGGGATGGAACGATTCATACACAAGTGGATGCGCTCATACAGTGCCTTAGTGTAGGATTCAGCAGTCAAACTTTCATCTCCTGTTTGCATGGGTGTCATGAAGTTTGTCACTTCTGACTTGAGTAGCATGAAGTTGGCTTTGGAGAAGTTTTTTACGGAGGTTTCCTTACTGTGGGGTGGGGGTGGGATGTGGATGTCAAGGGTGATTAGATTATGGTCAGACCTGACCAATGAGCGGGTGACCACTGGTGTGGAGCATCTATCACCCATGTTGGCAATGACCAGGTCTAGGATATTGGACCCCCTGGTGAGACAATGCATTAGTTGATCCAGGGCGTTGGAATTTATGAATTCCAAGAAACGTTGGGAAAAGGTGTTGGTACCTGAGTAGTTTTCCCAGTTAATTGCAGGGTAGTTGAAATCACCCAGTATTAGGGTGTTTGGTTGTATCTTAATATTTCCAGTATGTTTAGAAAGGTATAGTGAGAATCTTGGGGCATGGTGGAGGATCTGTAGTGAGCTACAATTTGGATTGCAGTCTTACCTAGTGTTAGTTGCACCTGGAAAATTTCAGATGCATTGTGTTGGGCAACTAGCCTGGAGGTGTGAATATCCTTGGTGAATATGGACACTCCATCACCTTTAGTTTTTCGGTCTTGGTTTGGTGGCCGAAAAGTGTGGTAAGAGTTATAGCCTGGTATTGCAAGGGTACTCTCTGGAGCCTTGAACCAGGTCTCAGTTACTGCAAAGATATTGATGTTCTCAATTTTTAGGAGTGCCTCGAAAGAGTTCATTTTGAGGTTTGGACTTCTAGCACTGAGTAGCATTACCTTCAGATTTTGCATGCTTGTATCTGTTACGGTGGTGGTTTTGTCCTTTGAACCTTGCTTAAAAACTACCAGAGTGGTACACAGAAGGTAACTGCCTTTTTGGAGCAGTAGGAAGGCAGGCACTATTCCCTGAATATAATGTATTTCATTACTCATGATTTTTTGCTCAGGCCATCATTAATAAGTCAAAAGTTAGTTAAAAAAATTCTGAGATGCACCTCAGAGTATCTACAACTTTAAGACATCTGGAGTCCTAGCAAAGCCCCATCTTAATTCAATTACCTCCTCCAGACTAAAATTACACTGCAGTCATAGCCAATTAGAGTGTTAGTAACATAGGAGGGGTGAAAAGTAAGAATAAATATTAAAAAGCAAGAAAGAAGTAATCTGCCTGGATGGTGTGGGGCCAGGATGAGGAGGAAACAGAGGAAGACACTGAGGGAATGCAGGGTAGACTAGTCGGTATCTGTGGTCCCATGGAGTGTTGATTACAGCTAGATATTTAAGGTTTGTAAAGTCAGGAAAGAGGCTATAAGGGGCTATAAGGAGTGTGTTTCCACTGAAGCAGTTTGTGAATGAAAGTGAATGACCACATCTGTTTGATCATAGGTAATGATTATTGACTTGCTGTATTACAGGCCAGCCCTACTCTAGTTGGCTCCACCCATTTAGTTGCTTCTTGAAGCCTCCTCCCTCCCTTGCTTTAAAGTTACAAGCCAAAACTGGTGGTTAGCATATCTGATATATTATTTCATATATATATATATATATATATATATATATATATATATATATATATATATTTATATATATATATATATATATATATATATATATATATATATATATATATATATATATATAAAATGAACCGTTATAAAAATTCCCTTAAGTGCAAATGTATTTTCAAGAAAGTTAAAGAAGAAGAGACTGGGTTAGCCAACTTCCTTTATGTGGAAGGTTTCTGCTATTTTTGAAGTCATTCTATTCTACTTTTCCAGGTAAGGGTTATTTTCATTATTGAAATTTCTACTTTCATGTACAGTTGACATCCGTTAAGGTGGTTGAAACTTGACCTAACCTGTGTTCTTCCATTCAATGGGAAATTTGTGTTTTGCCTAAAGTTTATATGGCTAAATATTCTGTTGAAGGAAACTATATTCCGACCTGCATTCTGTGCTAAAAAGATTGAAGACCCATAAAAATATATATTTTTTAGAGTCCACATGACCATAGACATAGTCTGCAATAGAATCAAAGTCTATGTTACACACATCCAGAGGTGTTGTCTATAGGCCAAGCACACTTGAAATTTTACTATTAGATACAGCTAGAAATGAAAATTTCTGGTGGAGTGTTCGCCAAATCAAATACCTTCGTTTTTTTTACCAAAGCTACTTCTTTGATCTGAATGGAGGGCACCCATCTATGTGTATGTTTTTACAGTGTTCACTCTGCACAAACTCCTTCTTGATTAGAAAAAATATCTGTGTGGATGAAAGAACTTTTAATTTTTCAGCTAGGAATCTTGATTCAGTCATATTTAGATATTGCTTACCATTTTAGTTATCCCTAAAATATCCGGTAAAGTTGATCAGTTTGCATTTACATTTTCATCTCAGTCATTTACTATTTTATTAGGCAGCAGAGATAGAACAACCATAGCTTTTGGTTTGTTTACCCACATTTTTTAGCTTTAACTAGAATGTTAAGATTATTCCATATATCTTCTAATTGTTGATAGTGTATCAGCACATAACACTTCAACAATTATAACATCCCCACATATACATAATTAGGCAGTTTTTAAGCCCACTGTAGAAAAAGAGGACACCATTTGATTTGCACATTCCTGTAAAACTTAATTAATATGTTGTCCTTAGAATATAAGGCTGTTGAGTACATAAAAAACACAAGAGTAAAGCAAACATTCAGGAACTACCTTTTATCTCAATTGAGAGAGGTGGTAACAGTTAATGTGACACTCCACATGTAAAAAAAATGGAAAAAGCAGTTAATGATGATGATTAACCTC